>NC_056733.1:93798668-94071664 GCF_019279795.1 Protopterus annectens
GGAAAACTAAACACACTGGCAGACGAACTAAGCAGAAACCTCATGGACCCACATGAGTGGAAACTGGAACCAAGGATTTTCAACATGTTGACAAGCAAATGGGGGCCTGTTTGCCTCCCCCCCCCCCCAGAACTATCAATTGGACAAATTTTGCACAAGGATTCCCCACAAACAAGCTTGGAAAGTGGATGCTCTGTCCTTCAGCTGGAAAAACCTATCGGTTTATGCCTTTCCTCCTCTGCTCTCCAAAGTACTACTAAAGATCAAACAAGACAAACCAAGGACAACTTTGATTGCACCAGTCTGACCACGCCAACACTGGTACCCCCTCTTGCACAGTGTGTCACTGTCAGCCCCATGGCACCTGCCTCAGACTCCTACCCTACTGTCTCTGCAAAAGAACCAGATTCTGCACCCTCAACTGCACACTCTGAACCTAGCAGCCTGGCTAATTACCTAAGCTCTCCTTTACCATCCCTCAGTAAATCAGTGATGGATATTTTAGAGACAAGGAGGCCTAGTACTAGAAAATCGTTATGTTGAAAAATGGAAATAATTCTGTGCCTGGAGCCAATCTCAAGGGATGAGCACAGCAGCGCCCACTTTACCTCAGATTTTACAGTACTTAACTGAGATGCTTCACAAGGGCCTGCCTTTCTCCTCCATCAAAATACACACCTCAGCTATTTCAGCTCATTACAACACAGAACCTCCCATCTGTTCTCACCCACTGCTCAAGCAGTTCGTCAGAGGGGCCAAAAATTTATGACCACCCAGGACAGCTCCAACCCCAGCCTGGGACCTTAACTTTGTATTGGAGAAACTCACTCTTCCTCCTTTCGAGCCAGCTGCTACTGCAGACTTAAAATTCCTTTCTTGGAAAAACAGCTTTCCTTGTAGCAATCACTTCAGCAAGAAGAGTATCTGAATTACAGGCTCTTATGGCAGTGGAGACTTTCATCATTTTTCATGCGGACAGGGTGTCCCTCAGGACCAATCCCTCCTTCATGCACAAGGTGGTATCCAGTGTGGCCCTTAATCAGGCCATTCATTTGCCAACCTTCTTTCCTAATCCACAGAACAAAGGGGAATGGACACTGCACTCCTTAGATGTGCACAGACAAATTAGATTCTACTTGGACAGGGCTAAACCTCAAAGGAAATCTGAACAACTGCTGGTGGCATTTGCTGCAGGGGCAGAGGAGAAGGCTATTTCAAAGCAAACCATTTCCAAATGGATAGGCCATTGCATTCATTTCTGCTACAAGCACCATGGAAAACCTATCCCACAGGGGATCAGACCCCACTCAACCAGGACTGCATCTACCTCTACAGCCTTTCTCAGAGGCGTCCCTACCAAGCTGCTACCTGGAGTTCTGTACATACTTTCACCAAGCATTACCTTCTGCCAATTTTCTTTAAATCCAGAGCTGGCTTTGCCACTGCAGTCTTGAAGGGCCTTATAGCTGGTCCTAATGCTATCTAAATTCCTCCTCCCATCCTTAGCTTAGGGAATCTACCCAAATGTGATGACTGCAACAGTGAAACATGAAGAACATAGTACAGTTGTGTACATTCACCATAAATGTAGATGTTCGAGTGTATTCACTGTTGCATTCCTAGTTACCCTCCCTCCAGCCCCTTAACTTCTTTTGGCCATACCTCTACTTTCCTTTACTATGCTTAAAAGCCTTTTTGGTGTATTTGCTTTTTTGTTGGGGGTATATCATTGTACTTTTATATTTAATTGCTTCCCATTAGGGGGGCACCTGACATCTGGGGCAAGAAAAACTGATGTAATGGCGTCGGCTGCATGTTTTATACCCCTGACGACCTGACGTCGTAGAAGAAGGGACAGCAACCGACGCAGGACCCAAGACTTTTAGTCGGGCCGACTGAGGTCTACCTACAAGCAGATAACCCAAATGTAATGGCTGCAACAGTGAATACACTCAAGCGCATCTACATTTATGATAAGTGTACACAACTGTACTTTCTTCTTCTCCCAAACATCAAGTTGACCACTGATGCCTCCCAGATGGGGAGAGGTGGCATTATCTAGGTCGAACAGTCCAAGGCACACGTGGACACCCTAGGAGGCCAAATTACATATCAGTGTACTAGAGATGAAAACCGTTCTAGTGTTGCAAAAACTACACAGTTCTCTTCCTCTAGGAACCGTTGCTGTTCAGACAGGTAATATGTCCGTGGTCTGGTACATCAACAAACTGGGAGGGACCAGATCTTACCCCTATGTCAAGAAGCTATGAGAGTGTGGCAATGGGTGATCTCTACCATCTGCTTTCTAGTGGCGGTGCACATTCCTGGAGAATCCAACACAATGGCGGACAGACTCTGCTGAACTCTACTGATGCCTCACAAGTGGTTCCTGAATCAATCTCTATGACAGACAGACTCTTTCAAGAATGGGGTCAACCCTGCTGCGATCTCTTTGCTTCATCCCTCAACATCAAATGCAGCAGATATTTTGCCTTGATCCCTCCTCAGGAACAGTCACCCAGGGATGCTGTATTCCATTCTTGGCCTTCCGGTTTGCTCAATGCCTTTCCCCTGCTGCTCTTAATCCCAAAATTCTTACAGAAGGGTCTCAGGTTGAAGAGAAAGGTAATCCTCATTGCTCACTTCTGGCCTTGACAAACCTGGTTCTCCTTTATTTGGCTTCATCTGATTTGCCCGCCAGTGACGCTGGAACCAACCCATGATCTATTCTCTCACCCATCAGGGCACCCTCACCTGGACCTTCAAGGACTGAAACTAGCCACATGCTTTCTCCAATTCTAATGATGCCTAGACACCCCAGGCTCTCCTCCCCAGTCCAGCGAATATTGATCTCCACCCTTAAATCCTCAACCAGGAAAATTTATCAGACCAAATGGAAAAGATTTTCTGTATGGGTGCAATAGAAACAAATAGATCTTTTCGTAGCCCCTGTCTCGGTAGTTTGATTTTTTTGGCCTTTCTCTTCAGTAATGGGGCTAGTTACTCCACTGTTAAAGTACAGCTAGCAGCTATCTCCAGTTTCCATTTTATACAATATTCTACTTCTCTGGCTTCTTTGAAGCTCTATAAAGCCTTCCTTAGGGGCACCTTTCTGCATTGTCCCCCTGTAAAGGACTCTACCCCTCCTTGGGATTTGACTATAATTTTAAAAACCCTAGTCTGCCTCCCTTTTGAACCAGCAGCTACAGTAGGTTTTGAAATTTCTTTCCTGAAAGACATTGCTGAAGTAATAGCCACCAAAAACAAAAAGAATATCCAAACTTTAGGCTCTTTCCTGCAAATTTCCTTATTTGGTATTCCATAAAGATAGAGTGACCCATCTTTTCTGCCTAAAGTTGTTAGGGAAGATAATATCACTCAGTCTATTAATCTTCCTGTTTTCTTCCGTAATTTTCAGAATAAGTAAGAGTACACTCTTCGTTTGCTTGATGTACATAGACAATTACGTTTTTACTTGGATAAAACTAAGTCCTTCAGAAGTCAAATCAGTTTTGTGTCTGTCTCAGATGTTAAAAAGGTAAACCCATTACTAAGACTACCCTAGCAAGATAGTTGCAAGACTGCATTTACTTTTATTCTTCAAGGAGCATCCCAGTCTCTGGTCATATTAAGGCTCACTTCATGAGATATATGGCAACATCCCAAGTTTTTTAGTCAAAAGCATCTATTGAGGACATTTGTGCAGCAGCTACTTGGTCTAACCCTCATACTTTAATTGTGCATTATAAGTTGGACATCATCTCCGGGAGCAGAAGTGCCTTCAGCTTTGCTGTATATCCTTCCATGAGGGCCACCCTGCTTATTTTAGCTGGGGACTCTGTCCCACAGGTTAATGAATGAATGAAGATGACATCAGATAAATATGTTATGTTCTTACCATAATGTTCCGTCTGTGTTGTCTATCTTTCATTTTTCATTAACCTTCCCCAATCCAAGACTTTGAGAGATCTGACATATGTTCATATGAACCGCAGTTCCTTATTAAGCTTCTGACATCCTAATCCTTTTCCTGTGCTGGCTATGTTGATTTATGTGTTAACCTTGATAGGTGTTATTGCAAACTTGATGTGAGATAATCTGGAGGAGTGGGGAATTATGGGTAGGAGGGAGGAACTAGAGCTTGGAATCTTTAGCTAGTGAAGCACCTGGTTGGTTCCGAGGGTCAGAACTGAGACCCACAGGTTAATGAAGATAGACAACACAGATGGAACGTTATTGTAAAAACATTATTTTTTTGCAAGGTGAACAAGACCCTTAATATACACTAACTCAGTGATTGCACAACCACAGAGAAAAAAGAAAACGTCACAGGCAACAGCAAGTCACTGCTGCCACACAAATAAAAAAATGTTAAATATGTCCAAACAATACAACAGTGGATAGTGGGCAAGTAATTTTCTACACCAACTCCTTGAAACTCCTAGTATTCCAACACCAACTCCTTGAAACTCCTAGTATTCCAACACCAACTCCTTGAAACTCCTAGTATTCCATCACCTAAAATCACAACACCAATGACTGTGCACAGCTTTCTGTACTATTCCATGAAACATGATCCAAAAAAATTTGTTTTCTGTCGAAATGTATTCGCAAATTTTTTTGATGATTTACGATTCAGCAAAAATACACTGTAAATGAAGTGTGCTCTATGTTAATATTGTACACACGTTAACCAAACCTATATATATCGCATTATTCAAACCTCTCTTCATCCCTCCACACCTAGGACTATTGAATCTCACTAGGCCCATTCTGCTTTATATACGATAACAGATAATTCAAGATGTATGCCATTATCCAACAATAACAAACTGACAAGTGCTTTCCATTTGTTGTTAGTCACAAAACACCTGAAGTGTCTTTGTGCATTTTATTGCAGGTACATATGGAAATCGTCTTGTTTCCTGAAACAGTGCAGATGTTTTGGATTTTTGTTGTACAGAGATGCACAATTTCATCTTCCATTGGCCTTTGTTTCATTCTTACACCCATATAGGTAATAAAACAAAACCATCTTTTCACAAAATAAGTTGATCAACAAACTCCATATTTGTTTGGTTGGTCTGGCTCTGCATCCCTGCCAGTATCAAGTAAATTCAGCATGTATATGAGCTTCACAGATGGTCTGCCCCCCCCCCAGCCCCAACCACTGCATCCTACAGCAGAAATGTTAAATCAACATCTTGTTCAAATCAGTGCATAAAACTAGAATGAAAGATATCATTATGTTACTTTGTGTATAGCACATTGTTTATGTGGTGCAGCATTGTATTATTAATTAATTGAATAATTTAATTTACTGTAAATATGTCCCATAAAATAGCAAGGGCAGACAACTGAGTCAGTGATTTGGTTCTTTAGAGCATAATTACCAGCAGATAATGCCATTTTTTTGCTTTTGTTGAAGGCTGTTTTTAAATGTAGGAAACTATTCTCGATACATTGTCTATATAGTTCTCCTGACAAGCATCTTCCAACAGTCATGTTGTGCTCTGCTGAACTTTAGCAATGCTTGCCTCCTTAAATTAATGCATATGGCCAGTGCATCTCGTGAAACTCATGCTTCTATACAATTTAAGGCTTCTTTAGAGTCTGTAAAAGTCTTAGAAGCGTGTGGATAGAAAATCTTATGAAGATTGGGTAACTTCTTCAGCCCATATTCACACATTGCTAGCAGAAACTGAGCTCATTTTTGATGGGGTGGCACGATGCCAGACTAATCCTATGGTCTAGGCTTGTAAAGGCTCCAGTACTATTAGCCTACTACACACCTATGAACCTATGTGTTTGGACAGAAAAGTAATTTTCTGCAAGCAACCCTTTACGTTCTGATTTGTATCTTTCCCTTGTCTCCAGAGTAGCACAGAAGTATCAAATGTGGTTAAAATATAAACAACAAATCAGTCGCTGGGATGAATAAACTGTTGAAATATACAATGTATAGAAAAAGAAAGCCAGCGGAATAAAACAGTTCAGGAGCTCATAAAAAATCCTTTAATAAATGGTAAGTGCATTCACCACAGCTTCATCAGACCATTAACGAAATGAGGAACACAATTTAAATTTATAAAAGCATCAATTAATTTTATACATTTAATTTTTGTTCCTCATTTTGTTAATAGTCTGATGAAGCTGTGGTGAAAGCACTTACAGTTAAAGGATTTTTTAATGAGCTCTTGGACTGTGTTTTATTCCACCGGCTTTCTTTTTCTGTATATCTGGTTAAAATATGTCAAGCTTGCCTGGATGCAACTGCTGGCTTAAGAAGTAAGGCAACTTAGAATTACAACAGATATGTGCTCTCAGGTTTCAAGATGACTTCACTGTAAACCAGTCCGTGATGCCAACTTATCTTTCATAAAAGTCACACAGTCTGTCCTTTCATCTTTCTCAGGGATGCTGCACACTCAAATGTTTTTTCCTTGGAGGTCTGTCCCCTTGAGCAACTTGTTTATCCTCCTCTAAGTCCACCTTCACAGTAATATGTTGTTCCTTCAACATCACCTTTTGTAAACAACAGTGACATTTGAAGGATTATTCAGTTATGTTCCTTTTTGTTCACTTTTTCCGTAAAATTCTCAAGTTTAGATTTAACCTTTTGAATCTCAGACAAAATTTGCCCTAATGATACTTTTGGAAACTCACTAGATTCAGACACTCTCCAACTCTCACTGAGGGCATCAGATTATTTCTTGTCCATTGTGGGATCAGCTAGCACTCCTAGTATATTGGCATCTTTCACATCTCTTCCCAGCTATTGTCATGAATGCCAAGTAAGCCATCACTTGGACAACTTTCCACTGGTTGTAGCTGCTGTTAACGCTAATTGTCTAATCAATTTAGAGCAATCTATTTCCCGAGCAACAAGTGAGCCAGCTGCTTTTCACAGCAGCATGAGAGACCATATTATTACATTTTAAGACTCAAATGTAGGTATTCAAGTCTACAGTCAATCAGCATAGAGCAGTTATAAACCATGGTTCACAATGCATTAGTTTTGCTGAACAATTTATCCTTAAGAAAATTTCCTGTGAACCACAAAACCTAGGAATTTATATCATTAAGTTCTGAAAAGTAACAATTGTCCTAATGTTTTAAACTTTTAAAATCTCATAAAATACAGCACACACAACAAGCAAAGAAATGCACTACAGATTGATTACACCAGCATAGTGCAAGTCAGTGCCACATAATCATTAAGGCAACTTGTAAAAAAAAAATAAATAAATCTTAGAATTTCATTGATATATTGAGCTCCAGGATGTAGAGGGAACTGGAAATGATAGCTGCATTGTGCCATGGGAGAGGAGTTTAGCACAGGACTTGCTCAGAAAGGATGTAATTCTGGATGTGGCCCTTAATGGAGCAGGAGGAGTGGAAAAGGTTGAAATAGAAATATAATGGTGTGGAATTTCAAGAGTGGATTATGCAGTGCTGGAATGCAGGTTTGGGGATGAGTTTGGAGATAAGGATCAAGTTGAGACTGTAAACAGCTACATGGAGTGGCACAGCGATGGAATGCGTAGGACTCCAGCCAATAGTGTGAGGAAGAAGCAGAAAGTCAAAGTAAACTTTATTGTCATACAGATCAAAACAGGAAAAAGTGCATGGCACTGCATGAAATTTCGATACTCTGGTTCATACCATAAGAATTATAGTTTACAGAAGGAAGATTAATAATTTAAAATACTGAAAATAGAAATCAAAATAAAATACTAAAAATAAATGCAATAAAAAATAGATAAAAATGTGAACGTTTTTACAGCAGAAACAAAAACAATACAACAGAGAGAACAACAAAAAGGAGAAGGTCGATGCATCTCCATGGAAATGTTAGGGTTGCAGTTGTAGGAATGTAGTGCACACAGGAAGTTGAAAGGAAGGGTGGGAAGGTGGAGAAGATGTAGTGTAGGTGTCTAGCAGAAGAGCAATAATGATGGTAACGAAGGTAAAGGTTGAAAGGAAGTTAGCAGAAGGGATGGGGGAGGACATGGTATTTTAGGTAGAAAACAGAAACAAGGAGTGGAAGAGAGAGAACTAACCAGCCTAAACAAAGATAGATGGGAGAGAGAAAAAAATGGGAAAAAGCAGAAGCATTGAATGCTTTGCTTCACTCTTCAAAAGTGAAAGCAAAGGGAGGTAATCGTGCTGAGATGGATGCAGGGCTGAATTGAGGGCTCAGTCATTAGACACAGATATGGAAAATAGGATGAGGTGGGGAGGAAACTGACTGCCCTTTGAAAGGATAAAGCACAAGGATCAGATGGGTTATAACCAGAGTCTTTAGAAATCAAGCTATTATGTGGCATGATCTCGTGATGAAGAACTTCAGCATGTCTCTGGCTAGTGGTAAAGAGCCAGAAGAATGGAAACACAGCATGTAAAGTACCCTTATGCAAGGGGTGCAGAATGAAAAGTTTATGGAACTACAGAATTTTGACTTAACAGCAGTGGCAGGAAAGGTCAGTGAGAGACTTGTGAGGAGAGGGCTTTTGTAGTATTTCTAGAAGGCAAGCATTATCCAGGATAGAGGCCTGTATTGGTTCATGACCATAAGGAGCTTTCTTTCAAACTTTATCCATTTATATAGTTGAGTTACAGGTGAGGTTGACAAGAAGTACCTGTATACATTGTCTACCTTGATTCAGTCCCACACAGGAGGCTGATAGGAAAGCTATGGGTTAGGGGCAGAACCAAACTTAAAGCTGACCTGTTTCCTATGCTGCTATAGTACTTAATTACATTGTGTCTGCTAGTTGTACATGACAGTAGTATCTAGATTGTGTGATTTCCCTGCACTCGAGTTCTAAAACCAGCATTTTTACATTAAGGGGGTTTTCTGACTGCACTCTTGTGGCAAAAGTATGTGGTAGCAAACCTGTCTGAATTGGGGGCTGCTGGCTCTAAGCCTATTGTGTGTTTTCCTGATTGGTTTATAGGCCTTGCTGTTGTAAAACTTGTTTCTCTGAGACTGTATAAGCTCAGTGCTAAGCTGCTGTCCACCCAGTGGTGGTTAGCAGTGCCCTGTATAGACGCAAACGCTTCCAAGTTAAAATTTCCCTTAGAATAACTATATCTGAAACCTTTCCCAGTCCCCCTGCTACTTTAGAATCTGAATTGCAGACAGAGCAGCATTGCCTTGCTGGATAGCTGTAGTTCACACTGATTATAGCAACTACTCTTTGTCCAAGTGCTTTTATCCCAGTCCCATTAAATCTCCCCATTCTTATTCCTGGTTAAATCCATAGTAAAAAAAACCTGAAGCCATGGATAGGAACTTTCCTGCTGTCTTTGTGGCCAGTTTGGTGGACATGGCATCCCAAGGCAGTGTAACAATTGTCTCATTTATACTGACAACCACTTAATCCTGAAACATAGTATGTGAGAGATATAGATACAGTATGAAATTTGAGAGACAATTCTCACATACTGAGAAATCAAATGACAAATGGGTTGTCAGCACACACACATCATTTCCTTCAGTAAATAAAGTCTTGGCACATAAAACCCACATATGGGGAGGTACTCACAAGTAACTTGAAAAAAACTCAGAGGCCTCCTGTATGCTGCCCTCAGAAAACACCTGCAAACAAAACCAAGTCAACACCAACCACTACACATTAAAAATGCACATCTGGTATCTCCTCAAGCAAGCCCCTAAGGTGAAACACCACACATTCAAACATCTTTGTCATAGGAGACTACATTATGAGAGACGCACACGGATATCCTCCCTCATCAGGTTGGGTAAAGATAGGGTTAGTCAGTTGCCTGTCAGGGGCCAGGATTCGCTAGATCACATTGGCGCTCAGGTTACTGAACCACAAGTACCAGTATGACTCGGTCATAGTCCACTTGGGTGTGAATGACCTAAGACATACTTCCCTGCACTATATAAAGAGAGACATAATGAACCTCTGTGAATACGTGTTGCAAGCTGGTACAAGACTTGCACTGGGCAAAATTCTACCCTCAACAAGAATAGGACCACAGTACAAACAAAAAATGATTGACTTCAATAATTGGCTTAGATACTGGTGTCATTTCAAGGGGATGCAGTACTTGTCAGCCTGGGATGACATGATTGACAGACCACACTGTTTTGCCAGAGATGGTCTGCATCTGTCACCACTAGGCTTACAAATAGTGGCCAAAGCATTAGCCACTACCTTTAGTGCCTTTTTAGGCAGTACCAACCGAACAGACCTACGTAACAAATTCTTCTAATGCCAAGCTGAAGATACTTCTGAGCAGTACTAGGGGTCTTAACAAGAAACTGCACTTCCTGGAAGCTCTACTCACCCTGGAGAATGTTGACGTCTGTGCAGATGTTTGTTGCAGTCATTACATTTGGGTAATCTGCTGGCAGGTTGCCCTCAGTCGGCCTGATTAAAGAAGTCTTGGGTCCTGCGTCAGTTGCTGCCCTTCTTTCATGAAGTCAGGTCGTCAAGGGTATAAAACATGCAACCGACACCATTACATCAGCCTTTCTTGCCATGCAGTGCCCGAAGCAGAAGCAGTTCACAAGTGCCGGTCGGCTGACTCCTGAAATTTTTGTTTTCGAGTTTCAGAACCGAAGTCTTCAACTTAAAGCTAAGTACCCCATTGGGGAAACTTTTTCTTGCTCCTTACCGATGTCAGTAAAAGTTAATAATTGCATTATTTGTGGAAAGCAAATACCTCATAAAGATTTTCATTCGTACTGTATTCCTTGCCTAGGCCCTGACCACGACGTACCTTGCTGTCGGTTTTGTGCTTTATTTAATCAGTGCAGTAACCGTCGTCAGTACATTTTTGCCTCTAAATATTTCGGTTCTCGGTTTAATTATCCACAAATGACATCGGTTAGCTGTCCGACTACCGGAATTCTGAAAAAAACGCAAAAAAAAAAAAAGACAGAGACAGGCCGTCGAGGTCCAAAACTGCCGACGACACATCTCCTAAGCCAGTCGCCAGTTTGCCGGTACTCAGTAAGGTGCTTTCGCAGCCCCTGATATCTGCTACTTCTGACTCGCAGGCCTCTACTGAGACCCATTCGGAGTCCGGTATGCCGCGAGATGCTTCACCTATGGAAGCCGCGGATGCCTCTACCTTGGATGGGTCCGGAGCCGCTGTGCAGGCACTGGCTTCTGAGGGTGTATTCAAGCCTACAGACTTGCATATTAAACTGACTCCACCTTCTATTCTAAGGCCTAAATCTCAGTCTGTCTAAACAATCGACGCTCAGGCCACATGTTCAGGGCCCTATGCCTAAAAAACAAATGATCAAAATGGCTGAAGATCTTATTACTCTAATTAGGGGTAGTCAACCCCCCCCCCCTTTCTAAGAGGCCTAGGACTGAGCTTGACAATGAATCTTTTGATCAGGACTCTGTTTCTTCTAATTCTTCCAATGACCTGGATTTGTCCATACCTACGTATGAGGATTCCACTCCCTCTGCCCCCTCCCCCGAAATTTTCTTTTGGGGAAACTTTACATACCTTAAGGGAGCATTTCCACTGGGAAAGTCAGGAATTTTCTGAATCTAAAAAGAGGCTTAGGGATTTCCTCCTACCTCAGCATAGGCCTTTGGCTATACCTCCTGTACTAGACATTGTTGATGATGTGTTTTCAGAATCCAGTATGGCACCTGATTCCCTGCCTCCGGCTTCTAGTAAACCTGACAGATGTTACAGGGTTCCTGAGTCCCACAAGTTCCTTTTCAAAAATCTTGTTGCAGCTCCAGAAACCATTTCTCAGGGGGCCAAGGGCAGTAAGGCTTCTACTGCTAAAAATCCTACCCCTTCTGATAGAGACTCCAGGGTGCTGGATAGATGGGGTAAAAAGGTTTATACTTCTGCAACCTTGGCATTCGGGGCTTTAAACTGCCAATTTCATATGCTAAAATGTCAACAGCATATTATGGGACTGCTTAAACAGAAAATTATGTTGATTTCTGATTGTGTGGAAAATAAAGATTTACAGGATTTATTGCATTCTGCTGAACAAGTTGGAAAACATACTTTGCAATGTGGTTTTGATTCTTTAGAGGCCTCTTGCAGGGCTGCTGTTACTGGGTCTGTGCTTAGAAGGCATGCTTGGCTTAAGGAGCAATCTCTCCCTGATCATGTTAAAGCAAAATTGTTGGATGCTCCGTTAAATCAGGACCGCCTGTTTGGCAATAAGGCTGAACAAGTTATAAAAAAGATGGAAGATGAAGCTAAATCTATGGAAACTGTAAAATATTTCTTACAAGTGCAACCTCCAAGATTTAGTAGGCACTGGCCTACTAAGAATTCCAGATCCACTCAAGCCAAACCCAGATACACCAAAAGCACCTGGTGTCAGTCCCAAGGGACTCTCAGAACTAAGCAAAGGGGGGCTTCCACTTACAAATCTGGAAATAACAAGACACCCCCTTATGGTAAACAGTCCCGGTGACTTTCCTTTAAAATTACCAAGCACTTACCTTTTAGTCGCCCCTTTGGGGGGAAAGATTGCTCTTCATGCAGAAAACTGGGAACTCATAACCCAGGACAAATGGGTTTTAAATATAGTGTCCCAGGGACACAGATTTCATTTCCATACGTTGCCAACACCAAACGGGTGGCCAGACCTGCCCCCAAATCAGTGGACAGAGTCTCAGAAACAAGTACTTTTCCTCTTAAGCTTGGGGGCTATTCAACCGGTACCAGAAGAGTTTCCAGGTACCCAGAAAAGACAAATCATGGCATCCAATTCTGGACCTGTCTACTAAACACCTTTCTGGACATTCCAAAATTCAAGATGATGAATCTTCACCAGTTACTTCCTATGCTAGGCAAAGATGCCTGGTTGGCAACTCTAGATTTAAAAGAAGCTTACCTGCATATCCCAATCAGGGAATCTTACAGAAGATACCTACGCTTCAAGGCAGGCTACTTGCATTATCAGTTCTCTGCACTGCCCTTTGGCTTGTCTACTGCGGCCAGGGTATTCACAAAGTGCCTGGCTCCAGTAATTGCATTTTGCAGGCAAAGAAATATTCAAATATATCCATACCTGGTCAATTGTCTAATTCAGGCAGAAAACCAGGCTATACTTCTAAATCATCTGGCATTTGTAAAAAGGGTTCTAACTTGTCTAGGTTACACCATAAATGAAAAGAAATCACAACTGGTACCCTCTCAACAGATTACATTCCTGGGTGCAAGCTTGAATACAACTGCCCAGATGGCTTTCCTCATGCCAGAAAAGCAAATTCATTTGGTAACTTACTTCAAACAAGTGGCCACAAAATCCCTGCTGTCTGCAAGACAAATACTGCAAGCCTTGGGGTTCATGGCCTGCTGCATTCTTCTAATTCCATATGCAAGACTGCATATGAGGAAACTTCAGTGGTACTTAAAAAGTCTATGGAGTCAACATTGTCACAGCCTGGAAACAATGATTCCTATCATACCTTGCCTACGCCTGGAGTTGGGCAGAGGCTTGTCACCAAAACAAGGGACTGCCATTCACACTACCCCCTGCCGCCCAAACCCTGACTACAGATGCATCAGACTATGCATGGGGGGCTCACTTGGCAGGGAAGTGCATTCAGGGCAAATGGAACCCAAATCAAATGCACCTACATATCAATCAAAAAGAAATGTTAGCTGTACAGAATGCTCTGACAGCCTTCAAGGACTACATTCATCCAGGACAATTAATGGTAAAGACGGACAACACCACGGTTATGTGGTAGATAAACAAGCAGGGGGGGTACACATTCCTACTACTACTGCAGACTAGCCATGGAGTTGTGGAACATGGCCTTGAGCTACCAAGTGCAACTACAAGATCAATTCCTGCCAGGAAAACTGAATACACTGGCAGACTGACGAAGCAGAAATCTCATGGACCCACATAAGTGGAAACTGGAACCACGGATTTTCAACATGTTGACAAGCAAATGGGGGAGCCCAGACATAGATCTATTTGTCTCCCCCCAGAACTACCAGTTGGACAAATTTTGCACAAGGACTCCTCACAAAAAAGCCTGAAAAGTGGATACTCTGTCCTTCATCTGGAAAAACCTATCAGTCTACACCTTTCCCCCTCTGCCTCTGCTTTCCAAAGTTCTGCTAAAAGTCAAACAGGACAAACCAAAAATGATTTTGATTGCTCCAGACTGGCCACGCCAACACTGGTACCCACTCCTGCGCAGTGTGTCACAAATATCTCCATGGCACCTGCCTCAAACACCTTCTTTACTGTCTCAGCAGGAGAACCAAATTCTGCACCCTCAGCTCCCAACATTGAACCTTGCAGCTTGGCTAATCACTTAAATTCACCCTTAGCATCCCTCAGCAAACCTGTGATGGATATCATCTTGGAGGCGAGAAGAGCTAGTACTAGAAAAATCTTATGCTGACAAATGGAAAAGATTCTGTGCCTGGAACCAATCTTTAGGGATGAGCACAGCAGTGCCCAATTTACCTCAGATTTTGCAATACTTAACTGAGATGCTTCACAAGGGCCTGTCTCTTTTCTCTATTAAAATCCACGCTTCAGCTATTTCAGCTCACTATAACAGAGAACCACCCCTCTTTTCTCATCCTCTGCTCAAACAGCATCTCAGAGGGGCAAAAAACTTGAGACCACCCAGGAGAGTTCCTACCCCTGCCTGGGACTTTAACTTTGTTTTGTAAAAGCTCACTTTACCTCCTGTCAAGCCAGCAGCTACTACAGACTTAAAATTTCTTTCTTGGAAAACAGCCTTCCTCTTAGCAATCACTTCAGCTAGAAGGATATCTGAATTACAGGCCCTTATGGCAGTGGAGCCTTTCATCATCTTTCATGCGGACAGGGTATCTCTGAGGACCAATCCATCCTTCATGCCCAAGGTGGTTTCCAGTGTGGCTCTTAACCAGTCCATTCATTTGCCAACCTTCTTTCCCAATCCACAAAACAAAGGGGAATGGATTCGGCATTTCTTGGACGTGCACAGACAACTTAGATTCTACTTGGACAGAACTAAACTTCGAAGAAAATCTGAACAATTGCTAGTGGCATTTGCTGCTGGGGCAGAGGAGAAGGCTATTTCAAAACAAACCATTTCTAAATGGATAAGCCATTGCATTCATTTCTGCTATAAACACCGTGGAAAACCTGTCCCTCAGGGGATTAGATCTCATTCCACCAGGGCTGTATCTACTTCTGCAGCCTTTCTCAGAGGTGTTCCTACCAGGGATATTCTAGAAGCTGCTCCCTGGAGTTCAGTACATACTTTCACCAAGCATTATCATTTACCAATTTTCCCTAAATCCAGAGCTGGCTTTGCCACTTCTTGCAGGGCCTTATAGCTGGTCCTAATGCTGTACAAGTCCATCCTCCTAACCATAGCTTTGGGAATCTACCAAAATGTAATGACTGCAACAGTGAAACACGAAGAACATAGTACAGTTGTGTACACTTACCATAAATGTAGATGTTCGAGTGTATTCACTGTTGCAGTCCTGGTTACCCTCCCTCCAGCCCCCTGTTTTTCTCTTACTGTGCCTCTACTTTCTTTTATTATGCTTAAAAGCCTTTTTGGTATATTTGCTTTTGGTTGGAGGTATATTATTTGTGTTTTTAATTTTATTTGCTCCCCATTTGGAGGGCACCTGACATCTGGGGCAAGAAAAACTGATGTAATGGTGTCAGCTGCATGTTTTTATTCCCCTGACGACCTGACGTCATGGGAGAAGGGACAGCAACCGATGTAGGACCCAAGACATTGTTGATCAGGCCGACTGAGGGCAACCTGCCAGCAGAGTTACCCAAATGTAATGACTGCAACAGTGAATACACTTGAACATCTACATTTATGGTAAATGTACACAGCTGTAGTTTACAGAGATGTGATTCAAGACTGGTGAAAGCACCCCAACAGTGCAAGGCTACAGTACCTATTACACATTCAGACCACCCTCTGAAAAAGAAAAAAAATGAAAAGAGGAGGTGTTTCTATTTGTCTGAGATTGGTACAGCTCTGCCTGCTTTTAATAAAGTTTAGTGAACCAGTATCTTACCTTGCCATTGATGACAACAGAATGATCTTTTAGAAAACGTTTAACATAGTGTTCAATTCATTTAATGCTCCATATCAAATAGTGTTCATAGTTCATTTAATGATCCATATCAGCCTTTGAACCATATCCAAAAACCGGCTCAGAACATTATCATTCCCTGGCACCGTTGACAATAAATGTATCGAAGTTGCATGCTTTACAAATCAGGGTTGCCACAAGCTGCATATTCAATAAAAAACACAGGGACCTCAGATGGATTAAATGGCCGCAGCCATGTGTTTATTGCCATTTACTCAAATAGAAGCCAATTATTATGAGATGTGCTTAAGGCAGGAATGTCAGGGAGACCATTTTATTTCTTTCATAGTATTCCCCTAAACCTACAGGACAACAGACATCACTTCGATATCCGGTCCTTCTGATTCAACATACCCACATCATAACAGCTTTTTCATTTCACAATTCATCACAATTCCTCTGGGCCGCCTTACAATCTGCCAAGTAGCCATTGCCGGGTTGATAAGTCCCCTGGCAACAATCCCTTGCGGGTGTCTAGCCTGTGGAAGGTCCAGCTGAAGAGTATCATGACCCCCCCCCCCAATTACCTTGGCCTCCCGTACCTTTCCTGTCTTCTGCTTACATGACTGCGACAATCTAGCCTAACCTGTCTATCTTACCTGGAGGAGAAGGCGAAAACCTGAAAAACTCAGTGTGCAAAAACAGGAAATTCCTTCACGACACCTAGTGCGATCACCTTTGTTGGTCACCAGGTTCCATAAGTACCTTACCTGGTCCTAAACTAACTGACAAGTACACCCCTGCTTTTACGAGGGGGTGGGACAAGCTGCCAAGGTAGAGGTTGAAAAGACTGATTTGCTTTGTTCCCAGCTTTTTCAACCCTTCCCCTGGATAGCCCAGCCCACCTCAGCCCTCCTACCTATACTGACCCTACCTGTTCTCCACAACCCCCCCACTGAAACCTGAGTCCGAGCTGACCTGCCTCAGACAAATGACGGCTTGCTGCGATTGGCTTGCCAGCCATTGTTGTGTGAGATGGGTACAGCTCTACCTGCTTTTAATAAAGTTTAGTGAACCAATATCTTACCTTGCCATTGATGCCAACAGAATGATCTTTTAGATGTTGTTTTACATAAAACATTTAACATAGTGTTCATAATTCATTTAATGATCCATATCAACTAGTGTTCATAATTCATTTAATGTTCCATATCAACATTTGAGCCATATCCAAAAACCAGCTCAGAACATTATCATTCCCTGGCACCGTTGACAGTAAATGCATCAAGGTTGCATGCTTTTACCAGTCAGGGTCGCCATTAGCTGCATATTCAGTACAAAAAAACACAAAAGACCTCAGATGGATTAAATGGCCGCAGCCATGTGTTTATTGCCATTTACTCAAATTTAAGACAGTTATTATGAGATGTGCGCAAGGCAAGAATGTCAGGGCGGCCATTTTATTTCTTTTATAGCATTCCCCTAAACCTACAGGGCAACAGACAGGCACGTCAATATCTGGCCCTTCTGATTCAACATACCCACATCATAACAGCTTTTTCATTTCACAATTCATCACAATTCCTCTAGGCCATCTTACAATCTGCCAAGGAGCCATTGCCGGGCTGGTAAGTCCCTTGGGGCTGTCTGGCCTGCGGAAAGTCCAGCTGAAGAGTCCTGTGACCCCCCCCACACACACACACACACATAGGTTGAAAAGACTGATTTGCTTTGTTTCCAGCTTTTTCAACCCTTCCCCTAGACAGCCCAGGCCACTTCAGCCCTCCTACCTATCCTGACCCTACCTGTTCTCCACCTCCCCCCCCACTGAAACCTGAGTCCGAGCTGACCTGCCTCAGACAAATGACGGCTTGCTGCGATTGGCTTGCAAGCCGTTGTTACAAAAAAAAAAAATCACACCTCTTGACTGGTCAGGCAGGATGACTTGCTTGAGCTACTGCACATACAGCTGACCATAGGCAAAATCCCCCACCATATCATCGCTAGCTACAGGTTCCAAACTGTGAACTATGAAAACCACTATGCATAATTGAAGTTACTAGAATCACTATTCAGCCCAACACACTACTTGTGGGCGATTTTAACTACACTTCCATAAACTGAGAAACATATGTGACCACTAACATGCAGACTCAGAAATTCCTGGACTTTGTTAGTGGAAATGTTGTAGAACAGCTGGTCTGCACTCTCACTAGGTTCATAGGTTGGTACTAGGCTGTCGGCCCTAGGGGGCCTATACAAGCTTAGCCATAACAATTCCCTGGCTATTACTTCCCTGGTCCCCAGGTGCAAATATCCTTGACATAGTACTCTCAAACATGGGGGAAGACTTTCACCCCCCTTGCATAATGTCCTCCTTGATAAGACTGAATTATAAATAAATCATCTTTGAAATAAATATAACAGTAGAAACCCCATCAAACCCTAAAGATTTTTTCCAAGGCAAATTACCATCTATTAAGTGATAGCATAGGTGATTTTAAAGCTCCCCTAACCCAAAAACACAGAGGTCTCTGCAGAAGTATACATGGATTGCCCTGTACTACCACTTAAACATATGCACAGAAATGGCAATATCTGCCTGAAATGAATGCAGGTCTTCCTGAAAAAACAAGTCACCCTGGTAGACCCCTGACATAAGTAGACTATACAACAGAAGGAAGGAATTCCTGCTTAGAAGTAAGTGAGAGGGTACACAACAAAGAAAAAAATCCCTTATTAGTCACAACAGGCAAATCAGCAAACTACTCAAGTATTCAGAAACTAAATACAAGACTAAAATAACCTCCCAAGCAAAGGATAACTGCAAAGCATTTTTAGTTTACCTCAGCTCAGGCTTGATGCCGGAAAAACGCCGGGTCAGAATGGTATGTTAAGCATAGGCCCAGTTCTCAAACTCAGAAGAGCTAGATTGTAGTTATATAAAACTTCCCTTTATTATCAGTTATTTTACATCTAGGTTTTAGTTTTATTTTATTTTTACATTCATTTTTATTGTTGCTGTTTTCTACTTTATTTGTGGATAGAATATGCTTTGATGCCAACCCACCTTCTACGGAACATTCCTTAATCAAATGATTTTAAAGCTTTTTTAAATATATTTTTAAAAGAAATATTCTTAAAATTGTTTTTGAGATTTTAAATATGGCATAGTTTGTGGCACGTACATAGCAACTGTTACTTACACATTTGTTGACAACTAAATTATGTTTAGAGTTGCACAATTTTTAATACATACTATGTATATAAGCAAAAGCTCTTTACCTTTAATAGTTGTCATCAATTTATTTACCAACAGCCATTTGAGCATGTGATTAATTAGGAAAACCTATTTAAAAGGTTTCTTTCTTACCTACATCCATTTGACTTGATAAAGCCTGGAATGGTCCAGGCGAAAGCGCTTGTCCTGATTTTGTTTTTATCTTTGTAAAAGAAGCTGTCTTGGGAATAAAGATCGGTTTTATACGCCCATCACTGGATTTACTTGAATTATTGTCTCTACGGGTGATCCTGGAATTCCATTACTGGTTGCTCTTCTGTTTCTTGTGGTTTATTTTAAGACATGAGGAAGGCTTTCACAGCATCAGCCAAGCGTGGCTATAGACAACAGCATCAACATCTTTACTAACTTCTTGCAGAGGTCACTGGAACGTGAGCTGTGGAATGTTACTAGAACATTAACTGAAGAATTTCCCTTCCCTGTGGGAAGGAAAATGTATGGATCCTACCATTGTTACTTTTCTATACCTTCCTGCAGGACTATTCTGGCCATTAGCAATACAGACTATTTATTTGTTTGTTTGTCTGTCTTTGTTGACTGAGAACGTCTGACTGGACAAAGCCCATTTTCAAGGGAAGCCCAGGAGAAAAGTTTCATCACACTTTATTTATATTAACAAGTGAATTTTAACAGTTCACAGAAAAACAACAGATATGTTTTACAGAAAAAACATAGTTACAAGACAAGTAAGATATAGTAAAGTATTTATATCAATATGTATAAGTGCATAGAGTTATGGTAGCTCTAAATTCTTGCAGAATGTAAATGGATTTATACTTTAGAGGGGAAAGTGTAGCATAGGGTGTGTCTAGGTAAGCACTGCAAGGAGGTGTGAACATTTTGAGGGTATAGCTAGAGTTTAGTGTGCGTTCTTAGAGGTAAGAAGTGAGAAAAGGGAGAAAGAGATGTGTGTATAATTGAAAGGGGTATCAGTTAAGATAGGGAAGAAAGATGGAGTAAATGCTGTGATATTGGAGAGCTAGCATGGTGCTGAGCATGAACATGATTAGGATATATTCAGATGTAGTTTCAGCAGGCTTTTAAAGTGTGATAGTTTGCCAGCAAATTTGATGTATTCTGAGATGGTACTCATATTTTTGAGATGCAAAAGGAGTAGAGTGAGTATCTGGCTGAGTTATTAGACTTAGTTGTTTTTAATAAGAACTTAGCAAAGTAGAGGTCCTGTGGAGGGGAGTAAAGCAGTAATATATATATATATATATATATATATATATATATATATATATATATATATATATATATATATATATATATACACATACATACATACATATACATACACACATATATATATATATATATATATATATATATATATATATATATATATATTTTTTTTTTTTAGTGTGGGGGTATTAATCTGGGTAGTAAGTAAGTTTATATGCAGAGCCAATGTTGTCTTTTTTCATTCAGTTCTGCACATGGGTTGTCTGGTCTGACTGAATCCAAATTCTGCACTGAATTTGAAAGTTTCACGGTTCCAGGGAACCTCCCCTAACCATAATTCCCTGGACTCCATCCAAATACCTCCTATCTCGTTTGCCACCTGAAGACTTCAGATGTGTTTCGAGGGCGCTCATACCCTTTATAGCAGTTGTTTTCTTCTATTGTTACTCCTCCTACCAAGAGAATTTTTCTCTTACATTTTTAGTGTGCTTATAACAATAGTGAGTGTGTGTTTTTTGTGCGTGCCTTTAGGTAGTACTTTAGATAGATATTTTCTAGTAAATTTAGTAAGAGTTGGTAGTGTTTACTAGTAGTGTAAAATAGTAGCTTGAGATTTGTGTAGGTATGTTAGCTTTTGTGTGCGTGTGAAAATGTTTTCTTTTGGGTTTTTTTATGATAATGTCTGACTTTCAAGCCTTTAAAAAATGTTCTGAGTGCGGACGTAAGCTCCCCACCCCCCCAACCCTCACACTTTGTCTCTACTACTTGGGTGCTGCTCATTTGGATGCAGACTGCCAGTCTTGTGCTTCTTTTAGTACTAGGGTGCTCCAAGCTTGCAATGATAAGTTAGTGATGAAAGGTCACCTCCTTCTGCAGATAGGGTCATTGTTATTTGGGCCTTCTTCTTCCCATGCCAAGAAACAGGACAGGCCAATGTCTACAGAGAAATCACAAGAAAAAGAGAAGGTCAAACAGAAGGAAGAAGAAAAAAGACAAGTCGTCTTCAACCATAAAGCACTCTTTGGATCCAACAGTGCCAGCTGGATGCCAGCCAGAAGCTACCTGGAGGTCAGACCCGACAGTTTGTCCGATCCATCCATCCTCTCCTTGGCCCCAGTATTTTCTGGTAACTGTGAACCCAATATTACATTCACTGGTCTTTCAAGAAAGAAGATATTCCAGGCCTTTGCCTGTGGACTCTTCTGCTCTATCATCTCAAAGTTTAATGGAGTATGATGTTGACAAGATAAGAAACTTCCTGGGAATGCAAGTTCAGCTCAAGGTTATTTTGGTGCTATTCCCAGGGAATGACTATTGATCATTCTACCCCTCCATTCATCATGCCTCTTGTGAAACCACATGCTACATTCCAGTCTGATTCTGAACCATCTGACCTCCCAGCAGAACCAGTTCATACAAATGCAGACATGCAAGCAAGCACATAGATGCCTCACTGGAGTCTCTCACAGAGGATACAGACATGGATGAGGGTGAGGAGTCCCCCTGGACCCCCTCCGAAGATGTTACCTTCCTTGAAATTCTTGAGCTTATGAAACAGAGAAGGGAATGGCCCACCAACAATCCCTCACTGGACAAATCTATATTTTTGGAAGCCTTCAGCTCCAGATCAACATCGTTCTTGGGTGGTACCACCCGTTGATCCCTATATCGATCTCCTGGCGCAACAGGCTTGGAAGGACCCTGATGTGGTGGAGCAGTTGCTCAAGAAACCAAATAGGATTTTAGCAGCTCCAAAGGACAAAACATTGGAGCAAAGGTCCACCAGGGGCCGCTATGGTCATAGAAGTGGCCATCAAAACGGAATTATCCAAGGAATGTTCCTGTGTCCATCCCCCTAACAGGGAGTCTAGGGTGTTAGACAGGTTCAGGAAACAGACTTGCTCATCAGTGACTTTACCCTTAGTTCACTGAATTGATTAACTCATGTCATCAGATTTCAGAGAGACTTGACTAAGGAACTCTCCAAGCCACTCTCTGGAGTTTTGTCTGTAGATGTCCAAAAGACAATGGAGTCCCACCTGTCTACAGTACTCTGCAGTCAACCTGTAAAGTAGCCATGCAACTGCTTTCTGATGCAGTTTATGGCTCAGCCAAAGCAGCAGGCACAGGGCTTGCAAGTAAGATGGTATGCCTGGATGCTTCTTTGTGATTTTTGTGGAAAGCTTCAACATGTCCTTCATTAACATCCCATATGATGGCTCCACATTTTTCTGGTCCAAAGTTAAAGATGCACTGACTAGGAGCCAGCAGGATGGTAAGACACACTTTGCAGTGGGCATCCATTTTCCACTCCCCAAAGATCCTCCTCTATTAATCAGAGGGCTGGGAAAAAGATAGTGTCATAAGTTGCAGAGTTCTTATTAGGACTCTCCTGGTGATAAACCTCTATGTGGCAGAGGTGGAGGAAATTCTAATAGACGTCGCCCAAGAGGCAGAGGTGGATCTTGTAACCAGGGCTTCCACAGTCCCTTTACTGAGAAACCCTATTATTGTTCTTGAAGGGCTGCCTGATTGCTGCACTCTAGAGGCAGTCAGGGGGCACTTATCATTACACCCTCAAGCCTGGCAAAACATGACAAAATATTTGTGGGTGCTGAAGATAATTTCCAGAGGTTGTTCCATTCCCTTTTCTCTTCCACTCATGAAAAAGAAAGTTGTTCCTGATGTTCCGCCCAGTCAGTGGGAACCAACAACAATAGAAATGTCCAAGCTGCTAGAAAAAGTAATCAAACTGGTCCCCCCAGACCAGTTAGAATCCAGAGTCTACTCCAGGTTCTTTAGTACCAAAGAAAACTGGGGATTTCAGACCAGTTTTGGATCACAGTCACCTGAACCAGTTCATAAAACAGGCAAAATTCTGGATGGTCTAAGTTCAGTCCATAATGCCTCTTCTGAGGAAAGACTATTGGATGTGCTAGATAGATCTCCTGAATGCTTGTTATCATGTGATGGTAACGAAGCACTCCAAGAGATTACTGCATTTCTGTCTGGGAGCCAGTCACTACCAGTTCAGAGCCCTGCCTTTCAGTATCGCCACAGCCCCCACTGTGTTCACCACCATAATGTCAGCGGTAATGGGGTTCTTTCATCTACTTAGGGATACAAGCCTTCTCCTACCAACCCAACAAACAGAATTCACTGGATGCCATGTCAACACACACTGTAAATTGTCGGCCTTAGTCACCACCAGGTTATACTTTTGCATCTAATGACCACACAGGTGATCCAGCATTCATCTTCTCCAGAACTATTGGTCCTGCGTCTTATTAGGCCTAGTGACATCTACAATTCTAATGATTCCAATGACCCACTACTATATGAGAGTGCTTCAGTGGACTGTAGTAATGCAGTGGCCCCAGAACTTTCACCCATTACATGGGAAGTTTCTATTCAGAAAGATTTGCAGGCAACACATCACTTGGTGGATAACCTCCCTTCAGTAACTGAAGGATGACCTTTTCACACAGATCTGCTGTTAGCAGTAGTAACCACAGATGCCTTCCTTCTGGGGGGTGGATTTCAAAGGGAGAAAGATCCAAGGTGTATGTTGAACCTTGGAGGCCGATCTTCACATTGGTGTCTTGGAGATGAGGGCGGTCCTCCTAACATTGCATGCATTCCAAGCAAGCCTTCTGCAAAAAAAGATGCATAATGGTACATTTTTTTGTCTGAGCTGTGGCAAGGTTTGGATCCTGCTTATGCACCCACCCCCTCCATCTTGGAATTCTTGTCTGAAGTTTTTCACAAAGGCTCTAGTTTTTCTACTATCAAAGTTCATATGGCAGCAATTTGGAATTTTTATGTTGGTCACAGTGACAGTTCCACAGCTTCCTTAAACATCTCAAGAGCTTTTTAAAGGGGGTCATTTGTTAAGCCGTCCCATTAGAGATCGTGTCCCTTTGTGGAATATTACCATCATGCTCCAAAGTCTGAATCCTCCCCCCTTTGGACCTGTGGCCAAGGTAGACATTAAATATCTAACTTGAACCATTTTTCTGGTGGTGATCACGTCAGCCAGATAAATTTCAGAATTACAAACACTCTCGTATAAACCTAAAAAAAAAAAAACAATACCACTATAAAGCACTGGAGAGAGCTGCAAATATTTTAGTGTACACAACTTTTATTATTCCACTTTCGTCATTATTACTAAAGACTTCTAATGAATTATTTAGTGACGAAAGCGGAATAATAAAAGTTATGTATGTTAAAATATTTGCAGCTTGTTCCAGTGCTTTATAGTGGTATTTGTTGTTTTTTTTTAGTTGATGTTTTACCACTTATCAGTATTTTCTTTTCTTGTTTAGAAACTCATATAAACCTCCCAGTTTGATATTCCATAAGAACAGAGTTTCTCTCCAGACTAATGCATCCTTCCTTCCAAAGGTGTCATCTGAAATGGGCTTGAATCAGTCCATATATTTCCCAGTGTTTTTTCCCAGATTTTCAAACAAAGAAGAATATATCTTTCACATAGTTAGATGTCCATAGTCAACTCGGACTCTCTTCATTGGGCAAACAATGTAGGAAATCTGGTAAACTATTTTTTGCCTTCTCAAAACCAGAATTTGGCAGAGCTGTTGAAAGGTTAGACTCTGAAGGTGGTTGTCAGATTGCATTTCTGTGGTCTATAACAAGAAGGGGTTATCCTTACAATCCAAACCAAAGGCTCATTCAACAAGAGCAGTAACTACCACAACATTCATTTCAAGGAGACTGCCCATTGATGACACTTGTGTAGCTGCAACTTGTTCCACAGCCTATACTGACAGCTTCCAAGGTCCCTTTACCGAGAAGCCCTGTCAGTGTCCCTGAAGGGTCTTTGTGATTCTTTTATAAACTGGATGTACAATCCAGATTTCGTTCTTCCTTTGGTTCCACCATACCCAGGAATGTCCTTCCTTAATATCACCCAGAAAGACAGCTTAAGAATCTATCCCATTTATTGAATCAGACGAAAATAGACAACATTGGGTAGAAAGGTTATGTGTTCACAACATGGATCTATCGTTATGGTCTGATTTTTATCTGGTTCAACCTTCTTCCCTCTTGCCACCCTTTCCAAATTGACACAACTTCGAGATGAATGGGTGGTTGCCACTATACACCCTGTGTGAACAGTCTTGTCTGTTTCCCTGTACCTTCTATGATTAGTTATCGGCTTTCTAATATTTGGTGAGAAATAGAC
The DNA here is from genome assembly GCF_019279795.1 of Protopterus annectens. Lineage (NCBI taxonomy): Eukaryota > Metazoa > Chordata > Ceratodontiformes > Protopteridae > Protopterus > Protopterus annectens. The sequence goes on from NC_056733.1 coordinate 93,824,423, forward strand.
ATAATACGTACAGTAAGGGGCAGACTCAGTCTTTGGTACTAGGATGGAGTTCAAGGAATTATGAGTAGGGGAGGAGTCGGAGCCCTTTATAGCAAGAAGCTGTTCTTGATTCAGGATTGGTGTTTAGGTTAGTTAGGATAGGTGATGCATAAAGAATGTCTGGGAGTAAGTAGGGTGAGGTTAAAGTTTGTCATGTTGTGTCTGTAAGGTATTATCTGTGCAGAGGAAGCCCAATTTCTGATCTTTTGTATGGCCAACTAAGATGGGGTAGTTATATTTGAGTTTAGTCAGTGACAGCTCCTAGTTTACTTTATGCAACTGTTTCTGTTTGCTGACATAATTAGGAAAGATTATTTCTGGTTGTTGTTGCTTTAAGGTGAAGAGCATTAATTTTGTTTTGTTAGGGTTAAGATGGGATGAGTTTTATAGTCAGTTTTCTATAGAGGTGAAAGAAACTTGGGTAAATTCCTGGGGTTTGAAGAGAATTGGGGTTGCACATATTAGTGTTGAATCAGAGTATAGGACAACGCTTGCATGTTGTGTGGCAGTATATTAAGAGGATTGTTCTGAGGACTGACCCTTAGTAAACTCTCTGTCAAGCTGGATAAGCAAACCTACAATATCCTTCAGTGCAAACATTAAAAAGTAGATGTGGACCTATTTACCAGTATAGAGATGGAGAACAACAGTTGTATTGGCAGCTATTTGTAGATAGTCTGGTGGGAGTCTCTGAGCAGCCAAGGTGATGGGATTCTGTAACATATTTAGTGATGATTAGAGTTTAGGGTTTTTTTAATGTGTGTGCTGAAGGCTGTTATAGTAGGATTGCTTATCTAGTTTGATACAGAGTTCAGTAAAGTTTGTGTCTATATACTCGTGTTGTTTTGACTCCTATGTTTACATATTTCTTTCCATGCTTTGTCATATTTTAACATTAGCTGTTTTGTTTCCTTAGTTAACTGTGGTGTAGGGTTGAATTTGACTCTCTTGTAGCAATTTGGGGGTAATTCTTTAAGGATTTTTAGGAAAATGTTATTGAAGTAGGAAACTGGAGAGTCTAGAGACATAGATGTTAGTATATTCCAATTATACAGACACCGTGCTTTATTAAAGGTGTCTTTTGTTGAGCTTGTTTGAATTTTGTATTTGGTTGTTTATAATTTATTTGTGCTGGCAGTTTTAGCTTCTAATGGTGTACGTTGGCAGGTGATCACTTACCGTATCTGGTAGGCATCCAACTGCAGTTACTTTGGTTAATTGATGAGCACCCAGTTTAAGGTTGACTGCCTGCTGGAGTTTTTGTCTCTTCTAGTGGGAGCATGAAATTGAGGAAAGCCGTATAAATTTATAGATTCTGTTGGGGGTAGTAGTGTTTATAAGCCGCTAGTCTCTGTTTAAGACTCGTAGGATGAAGGTTGCATATTGGGCATAATCAGATATCCAGTGAAGGGAGACTTTCAGCAGTACTGATTTTATTACCTGGTGGGATGTATAAAGCTGTGATGCAGATAGTTTTTATGTTGTTATTTTTCATTGTTGATAAAATGATCTCAGAATTGTTAAATTTGGGGATTAAGTAGGATTTTATTCAGGAAGTTTTTTTGTAAAGAATTTCAACACCTCTTGCTCACTTTATTAAATCTTGAAGGGGTGATGCCATTATTTGGTATTTCTGGGTTTAGTCAGGTTTCTATAGCAATGACTATGTTGAGGCAGTGGACAGTGAAGTAGGTATGGATCTTATTACACATGCTTCTCAGGTTCCTATTTAACAACTGGAAGTTATGCTTGGAGGATAAGTGTTTGTTAGTACTGTGGTCATTGGGTGTGGTTTGGTCAGGATATTTGCTGAGGAAGGGGGCCAGGGTTTGGGTAAATGTCTCCACTGATTATTGAGTGGTTCTTTGTGTAGGAAAGTGTAATTTCATTGGTGCTCGGGTGGTTGGATAGTTTGTAGTTGAGTAGATCTGGAGTGGATGAGTGGTAGAGGTTGGGTCAAATGTAAAGGAGAGGTAGGCTAGGAGTTTGTTGAGTAGATGTGCATAGGTGGGTGAGGTGTATTTCTGTATTGGAAAAATTTGAGAGTTGATGAGCTAGGCAAGATGGTAGAGGCTAGTGACTAGGAGAGCATTGGGTAATGTCATTGTTATATGTGTAGCACATAAACCACTAGTAGGATATAATGGATTGAACTGTTTGGGGTATATGTAAGGAAAAGTTACTTTGCTTGGTGAAGTAATAATAGAGAATGAATTATGTCAAGTCCTATTGGTTGAGGATTATGTATTGGATGTGTGTTGTGATTGACGGTGGTTCTGGAGGTGGAGTTGTGGTTATTCAAATTCAGAGGTAGAGAGAGGGTGGGAAGAAATTGGGGACAATGTCTTGTGTGGTGTCAGCAGTTGAATTTTAAAACTCAGTTAAGTTAGCTAGTATGCTGCATTTTCTGTTTTCATTTTCTGAACTTCTCGGTTTTGTAGTCCATTAGGAGCTGTCAGGATTTTGGAGTTTCTTCTAAACAGAAACCTACATAAAGATCTCAGCAGTAGCTCTTTTCTGTAGCTATCTCAGATAGGTGAAGAATGAGTTGCAGTTAGTTTACATTACTCTCACACTGATGGTTGATGCATCTGTTTGAACAGTGATTTATTTTTTCTTTTTTGTTTTGCTTTGTTTTGGAAGCAAACATTCCTATTATGAGAGCATGTTTAAGTCTAACTGGATGGGCTACACAAGCTTTGTATTTCTATAACTGATATCGCTTACTGTGAGCTACCCACAGTTATGTTGTGCAGTTACATACCCTCACTATGTGGTAAGATTGGCCAAGAACTAGTCATTCTTTTCCACCCTGAAAGACAACTTCAGTTTCTTGATTTATTCCTAAACTGGGCATTTGGCAGCACAAGCAGGCTGGCATATCAACATACTTTCCTTTGAAAAATATAGGCAATTTTAACTTTTGCATTCTTATTTATTTATTTATTTTTTTTTTTTGCAGTTTGACATACAGGATGAGTAGATCTTACCAATAGCTTGAAGGATGCTGTGATAAGTCAAGCTTTGGATTGGAAAACATTACAGCCATTTAAAAAAATACACACAAAACATAAGTGAATTGACATTGTTCCAAAATTACCCATATGGTGTGTGTGTGTGTGTGTGTGTGTGTGTGTGTGTGTGTGTGTGTGTGTGTGTGTGTGTGTGTGTGTGTGTGTATGCGTTCGTGCACACCTTGTGTTGGAGTAGCAGCCTGTACAGGATTATCTCTTCGCCTTGCAACCAGTCACCGGTGGGTTAAGCTCCAGTTCTCATGTGACCCTGATCTGGATTAATAGGTAGCTGGAGAATGAACGTTGAATGACTAGTTCTTTGTGTGAAGTACAAGCATCTTGCATTTGTAAAGGAGAAATACGGTAGCTGTTTTAATTATTAATGTAGTCAGATGAGATATAGGAGTATGAATGTAGACTTTTTCTTGATTTATTTTCAAAGTATCTTAAGTCTGGAGTGGTGCTTTATGTTCACTGTAGATCTCTGCATTTTGTGTACTGTTGGAAGTTTGTGTTTATACTTTGTGGTTGTTCAGTCTCTTTAACAAATGTAGTGCATAAAAACAGAATATTAGTTGACTAACAGTAAAAAATGTTGTCAGCCCTCTTAATTGGAAAAATATTCTTTGTAGGTATGTTGGAGAGAGGACAGTTTTCAAGTTTTGTAAAAGTACTAGATTTTGAAGTTACCATGAATGCATTACTGCATATGTTGTAGTATATGGAAATATCTTGATAGCTTGTAGAATTTGTTGGTAAGGTAAAATCAGAAACAGAAGCACACATTCCTTTGTCCTTGTAAAGGCGGCCTTAAGTCTGTCATGTGTCTTGCTTAATTCTTGCACCCTCTTTGACCCTACTGTGGAAGGTTGTTCAAATGCTTCACCATTCTTTCTTAAAATGCACAAATATAACTGCTGATCCTACCCATGGTAACACACCTATTTCTGCACTGGAGACTGTGGCTGGCACGTGTTAGTGCGCGCGCGCACACAAAACTTGCGTTCTACAATTACCTTACTTGCTGTTTGACAGAGGAGGATAATTAGAGCAGAGGCAGTATAAATTGCATCTCTTTTCTAATTAGCCTTTCCTCTCCATTAAAAGAAACCACATACATAGCACATGCACACACAGAAATATAACCTGCACATAACACAAATGCCCATTGTCTGCACACTCTTCATCCATGATTTCCTCATCCGTAGCAGCCACAGATCATGTCAGGCAGCGGTTGTCCACCGTGTGCACACAGACATGTGCACATAGGTAACATAGGCAGTCATGCAAGTACACTCTCAGAAATAAGCCACAGTGTCCCTGCATCTGCATCCACACCCATGAACAATTGAGTGTACACTTACATAGCCTGTCATGCATTCACATTTCAGACTTCACTGTACTACCTAGCTGGATAAGCAGTCTGAGCTGGGTGAAACTGCCCCTCTTTGCCTTGCACTGAAATGCATCAGTAGGTGCAGCTCATTTTGTGCAGTGCTGTGCACAGAAATTGTGTAGTATTGATGTTGCCTTACTAGGCAAGCTACCCTACAGAGCAATATACTAGGGTATAATGGACTTCATTAACACGTACAGAATTCACATGTTATGATCATTTTGCTGCTCACGAGAGCAGGGCCATTTAGTGAACAGTGTTGGGGGAAAGTGGATCAGGACAACCTTGCCTAGTACTCAAAGCAACTTTAAATGTTTGTATATTGGGAAACCTGCCCATGAATCCCAGCCCCTGCCCCTTTTTTCCAGCAATGGATTTGAATTTACAGGTTTGTGAAATGAGCACTTTCTCTCTCCAAGTGTGTTCCCTGTTCATACTGTAGTGTCATCTGCCGATTTTCTCTAATATCATATCAGATTTGTACAGTGGAGTACCAAGACTTGCAAACACTGTGACAGAGGCTGTGTCTGGTCATGCCATGAATGGTATCTTTTCTGATCCAGATTTTAAACAAATAATTTACCCAGCTACCCAAGGGCTTTGTGTCTGTTTTGCTGTTGTCCCTGCTTGTAAGCAGGAGTAAATCATGTCATTCCAGTTGAACAAGTCGATTTGGCAGTACACTTTTATGCTGTTGCATATATTAAGTGTGGCAAAAAATTAAACTTGTTCTTTTTTGTTTAATTTGCAGCATAAACTTTAATCAAGATGCCTCCTTAATCTGTGTATCTAGTGACCATGGCACAGTGCACATTTTTGCTGCAGAGGACCCAAAGAGGAACAAACAGTCAAGGTAAGTGTACACAGCAACTGAATTTATTTTGTAATAGTTAGGTAGAGTGCTAAATTACAGGATTTCCCCTACACCACAGGCCAGGGATGTGCGAGGGTCTTGAAGTACGTGAATGAGAAAATGGCCTGCTTAGGGTCTCTAATTATGATGGCTCTGGCTGTAGCTATTCATAACTAATCTTGTGATGCATCCAAGAATATTTATGCTTAGGGACATTTGTAAATTACTGCCTTGGAAAGGCTTACTTTCCAGAAACGCTGTTTTATACATTTAAAGGACACATATATATGTTACAGCTGGTGATGCCCTGCAGCATTTCCGGATCAGACTGTAATAATTCCAGCCTTACTGTGGTTTTGTGGTCTAAAATAACTCTCATACTAGTATTGAAGCACAGAAAGTGTTTCCATTCTTTTATCACTTCCTGCTGACTTTTGGGAATTCTTCTGGACATGCTGTGCAGTATGCAAAAAGAAAATTATTTTTTGTGACTTGTTGCTTTGCTTGAAATGCTTATGTTGTTCAAGAAGCACTAGTGGAAAAAATAGTGGCTCTGAAAAACAAAATATGATGTAAATCTTTTCAGCTGTATGCAAAGAATCCAACAGAACAATAAAAACTGCAGACACGTAGAAAATGTTAGTTATAAAATAAAAACCTCCCTATACAAGTGGTATAGCGTAGACAGCATTACAGTATTACATTTTCTTTTTCAGAAACGTCCACGATCTTGCTGCTGTTAAAATAGAGGAAGGTAGGGGGGATGCTGGTGGGCTGATATGGTTCATCAGCCACAGAGAGAATAAAGGAATGTAGTTAGGAGGAAGAAGTTACATTCATGGAGGTTCAGAATTGCCAGGACTAAGGAGAAAGGGTAGGTGATTATGCTCTTGGACCATGAAGAAGGTTCATCTGTCTTGTTCAAAACTATATAAGAAATGACCAAATTCTGATTTGTGTAAGGGCTCAGATGTCATAGCTGTAGGGATCGTTGTCCAGTAGTTGTCATGCTCAAAGACAGCTGAGTTGCTACTGAAAGTCAGAGATGATTTTTTAAGTCTGATGGTTTGAGCAATCTATGTAAAAGGTTTGGGGACTGAGTACTCAGCATTATGTCTATGTGAGGAAGAGATAAAAAGGGATTGGAGTTTATTAATGTGCTTAAACCTAAAATCTTTAAAGAAAGAAAGAAAAAGTGCAAACCTAGAGTAAGAATAAAACAAGCAAGTAATCACACATTTAAATCAAAAGTAAAACTAGTAGCTACTGATAAGAAATGCAAAAGAAAACAAGAAAAGGTGTATAAAAGAATAAAGTACTTTAGAGAACAGTTAAAAAATGCATGGTAAAATGCTACAGCAGTCAAAAGATAATTTCATGACGTGTAAAGTTATTGGGATACATCATACAGGTATGTCATCCAAGAGAACTTGAAGCTGCCATGCTCATTTAGCCACCTAGTTAGCATATTCCCAAGGTGCAACTCTTGGTAAACAAAGTTATAAATGTCAGAGGACTTGAGCCACACCTCCAGAAGTGCTACCAGCCCCTGGGTGCTTGAGCAGAGGAAATAGGAAATCTGATACCATACAAGAATATCTCACAGATAGGAGGGACCCAAGTCATGTAGGGTCATATAAACCAAGATAAGAACTTAAATAATCCTCTGATAATGGGCAGCCAGTGAAGCTCAAGCAGAACTGGCATAATGTAATGGTAGCATGATACTTCAGTAAATAGCCAGACCACAGTGTTTTGAATTTTCTATAGGCACTCATATTCACAGTTAGGAAGACCTAGGTACAGAGCATTACAGTAGTACAAGTGAGAGGATACTAAGGAGTGAACCACTACAGGAAGGTCTCTAGGTGTAAGGTGTTTTATGAGGTTGATGTTCTTGAGATGGAAACAAAATGATCCGACAATTAAAGAAAAAATGGTCCTTTAATGTTGGCTGGTTTCCAAAACCAGGATCCAGATCTCGCACCTTCAACACAAATTCTAGTTTGTCATCACTTTAGATGATGATAGGGGACAGAAGCAGAGCAGATGAACCTTACATAGTGACACATATAGCAAAATAAATCACCTTCAGGGTACTGGGTTTGTTAATTCAGTGTCTTCCAGTCATGTGTGTATTCAAGACTTCAGCTAACATTAGACACTCATTCCCAAAGAAATGAGAGGTAAATCTGCATGTAGTTAGTGTAACGATGGTATTGTAATCTTCTCCTTCTCGTAATGTCTCCAAAGGGAACTACGCACAGTGAATAGTAATGGATCTGTTATGGAACCCTTTGTGTACACTACAGGTAAGAGGTAGGAAATATAGGATTTAACCACTGGCAGTGCTCTGTCTATTCTCAGACAGGAGGCAGATCAGTCCACAGCTATTTCAGTGATGCTACAGTAGTGTCATAAATAGCCCAGAAGGTTTACTGTATTGTATGCTGAAGAGACATCCAACCGGACCAGAATAGAATAATGACACTGGTCCCCCACCCAGAGGAAGTCAGCGAATGCCCTCTCGTTGCTATTGATTTCATTTGTTCTCTCATAAATATGAATTCATCTGTGCATAAACCACTTCTTGAAAACCTACCAACGAAGGAAAGGCTGGAGATGGTTCTGTAGTTATCCAGGTTATCAGAATATACACCACCCTTTTACTGGATAGGAGTAACCAAGGCCCCACTTGACATAGATAGAAGTGCTCTGTGGCAGGGAAAAGCTGTGACAGTCTGGTAGAAAATTGGGCCAAACTCATACATTTTGGACAGAACAAGTTTCATAATGTAGAGGTGCAGACCACATATTTTTGTGTGCTTACAGAAAATCTGAGAGAGAAAATGCTATTCTGGTAACAGGAACTTGCACCATGTCACTGCGCATTAACTTCTCTAAGAGTGCCTTTATGCCCTGCGTGGCATAGTGTGCGAGAGTCTGAGCTTGACTTAGACAAGCTTGGAGGCAAATGAGCACCAAGGCCACACTACTCAGAGGACAAAACTTTTTAGGTAGTCTGGCCTGCTCATCTTTCGGGCTACCTGAAAATGAGCAGCTGGATGGTTTGCCATTCCAAAGATCTCCTGAGACAAGTGTGTAGACTTCTTGAATATCTTGCCTGGCAGAATGAAAATGATTGTCCAGGGTCAACTTGTTTTTGAGCAGGCCAGAATGATGCCACTTGCATGTCAGCCTTCTCCCAGTTGTCTTCTGTTCACAACGTTCAAGATCAACCGTACCTTTCTTTGCCCATAGGGAGCTAGGTGTATAAGATTAGGCGATAAGATTGTAAAAGTCAGTGCTTCCACTGAGCCAGATCTGGATTGGGGCATTCCAGCTAGGGTTTGGCCAAAAGGACCAAACCAGAGTGTGGTCAGGTCCAGTATTTGGTAGGCTAATGTGACTACACTACATAGGAATGTGTGCATGGGGGGAGGGTAATGATTAGAGTAAAAGAGAGTTGAAGGAGGCAAGTTGAAGGGTGGCAAAGGACATTAGAACATCAAAAGTCCTTATCAAAAAAGAACTGGCAATGTGTCATGAAGGGAAGGACCAACCTTACAAGGCTAAATGTGGATAGAAGTGTTACTGGAAGAAAGGGGAAAATGGAGGTTTTGAATATATGTTTTTTTGTCTCGGCCTACATGAAGAGGGGAGTTAAGAGTAAGTATCAGGCTAGAGTAGTGAAGGTGAAGAGGGATCAGGCTGCTGTAAGATATGATGAGGTATGTTGACTAATTTGGTCCGTGTCTGAGGGTACCCAGAAGTTGGTGCATATGCTGGTGGATCTCCTGTTGTAGATCTTCAGTGAATTACTGACCATTGAAGTACTTGGGAAGTGGAAGACAGCAAGACTGGTACTGCTTGTACATAGGGAAATAAATACATAGAGGCGATAGGCCTGTTCCCCGCTATTTTAGACTAAGTCATGGAGAGAATCTTGACAGAAAGAATGGCTATTTCTTTTTCTAAAAAACAATTAACACAAGTTTACATCCAGAAAGAGTTGTGGTTAGAGGAGTTAACCCCTTGCAGTACTGTTTAATTTTATGGCTGCTTTTCAGGAGAATGTGGCAGGTGAGTCCTGGTGTATGTGGTGTGCCTAGGTTTCACTGAGGCCTTTGACTTGGTCATAACAGGAGACTGCTGGGAAAGCCGTGGGGGTTGGGTAAGACTAAGAATAAGGAAGTGAATTGTGCCACATTGAGAAGGTAGTTCACTTATGGTTATGGTGAGCAGAACAGTGTCAGGAATTTGGGAAGTGACTAGTGGATGTACCATGGGGGGCAGTCTTGGGTCCATTACTGTACATTATGTTAATTTTATCAAGTTTGACTGAGTAAAGAATATCAGCTTCATCAGTGAGAGTAACAAAGATCGATGCAGGAGTAGAGAATGGAAGAAAGAGTCTAAAAAAGAACTTTGAAAAAATGGTCAAATTGGCTGAAGCCTTGGTGAGAAAGGGGCTGATGGCAGCCTTACAGGCAAAGGTTCTAAGGGTGTTGATCATACCTAGAGTGCATTACCAGGATGAGAGTAACATAACCATGGTAGCAGAAAACAAAATATTGTGAATATTGTCAGGGGTTTAGACACCAGAAGCATAGAGGTAATGTTCCCATTCTTCCAGGCCTTGTTTTGGTCACACTTCATTTGTAGCTCTGCAGGCCATACAAGGAGTGGGATATCAGACTGTTGGATGGAGTTCAGAAGGCGGGCACCAGAAGTGTGTGAGATATATAACCATTAGAGGAGTTATTCTTGCTAGACAGTGAGGGAGGTCTGATATGTGTACACAGAATCATGTTGGGGAGGTATGATGGTGTGACAGGCAACAACATTTGGGGGCCACCTTGTCCCTGGATTCATAAAAGTATACTTTTATACAGATGGTTGTAGTCTCATTGAATCTCATAATGGATGATGGAGACAGGCATTCAAGAGGGCATGTTACAGGTGGTACAGAAGGAGAAAGAGGGAGATGGTAAGAATGTTAAATATGCTTCAAGGGTACAGTAGAAAGGCTAATTGTCTCACTGTGCTGCCAAGTAAATAAAGTAATGAAATGGGTTACATTTTCATAAGTTTGGCATTGCTTAAGCTTGATTTCATTAGCCTGTTACCTTGGAAGAAGATATCTGCTAATGTTACTGGTGACCCTTGTACGGTAGCTAGAGGAAAGGAAGGGCAGTACTTATCTCCCTGTAGAATGTAAAATGATCAGGTTCCCCACTACTTGACCACCCCTAGTTGGAGACCAGGGATTTGGTATTTTGTGGTTGTTGCATTAGTTGTTGTAACCAACAGATGCCCAAATATGAGGATGCATATGGCTGGACAGGTATGCATTTTGCACAGTGCTTTGTATATGGCACTTCCTGCTAAAGGTGGTAGTACTGTATTTTCATGACAGATTACTGTTGAGTTCAGTGTATGTGTGGGGGAGTGCTGGATCATCATATGTGGTGAAACATATGACATTGAGTCCTGCCCAGATAGGACATGACATAGAAAATCCCTAACACAAAGGCCAGTATATGTGGTGATGTTGGCTGCTCTGCTCCATGTTTCCACTTCTCCTTCCCAACCCACTGTTAGCTGTGGCAGTCCCAGCTCTTAGTGATAGTCTGAGGACACTAAGGAGCAACCGGAGAAACATCAAGCAGGTGATGGTCAATGTGGGAAGATAAGTGCAAGAGAGAAGGATATAAAAATGTCCCTGGTTGTGTATATTAATCTTTGAAGAATGTAAGTGGGTGTGTAGTTTCAGCTTTTATTTTCTGCTTTTTTTTTTTTTAATCTGAGACTGTAGTACTTTGGATTCATGGTGGAAGATCTCATGTTTCTACATTGTTTTTTGATGTATTAACCTAACTCTCAGACTAGGTCCATGAAGCTTCAATCTCCATTTATATGACTGTTAATTCAGGTATGTGCAGGCTGTAAAATGACAGGGGTATGAACTGTATAGATATAACTCTTGATGCACTTAAACATTTTTTTTTTTTGCTTTAGTGGATGGGGAAAACGGCTTATAATAACCAAATGTCCAGCCATGAAGCAAACTGTAAAAGTCTTGGCACCTGGAGTATACCCTTCCACTTTTGCTAGGTGTGATCCTCTTGACAGGTAGCTGTATCACCGTCCCAAAATGGAAGGAAAGAGCCTTCTTAGAATGCTGCATCTTTTCCTTCTGAGTGAGCCCATAGACAGCTGCAGTTCCGAGCATATGCTGCATGTCCATTCTCCATCATAGAGTCCTTGTAGTGTTAGAATGCTGTTTCAAAATGGTGTAGCATTTTTTTTTTTTTTTTGCACTCCAGTAATAACCTACACAAGAATGAAGTGGAAAAATGGATGCTGCATGCTCTTCCCAATAGTCTTTGGCAACAAAAGATTATGATGAGGATTTGCTAGTGGGGAATGTGCCTTGCATACTCGTGTGTCCAGATTTTTATCTCATGTTAATAAAATAAATTGCACTGGTGCACACATTACTGAAAGCACATTTACAGGCAGTACAAGAAATATATTTAGAGTTACTGGAATGTGGTATTAAACCATGAGCAAATAAACACGTTTGAAGTAATTATGCCCTCCATTTTGGAGGAGGGCTAATTGCCTTACTGTCATAACATAACTTATTCTGACTCCATGATCATTTTGCTTTAGATAAACGAAATGTATTTTGTACAAAAATTAAGCAATTTCTCGCTATGGTTATATAAATGTAACATGGCCTATGTCATACATGCTAATTTAATAAAGATGCTTCGTGTTTAAAAAAAAAATTAAGAAAGTTCTCTGCATTTGACCAATTTCACTGTTGGAGGCACACCCGAGAATTTCCCAATAAAACTTGTTCAGTAATTATTTTTTATAGCATTTCTTTAATTTTACCTCCTATGTGGGTCTATATCACTTCATCTAAGTGACCCTTCAACGAACGGCATTTCATCGGAAATGCTGTTCATCAAATTCCGCTCATGGGGGGGGGGGGGGGGGATGTGCCACTGAAAATGCTGTTCACTGAACTGATAGGGACTCCTCCTATGTAGTCAACAAGTTTGACAACAGTAAAGTGTACATTTGTAAACTGAGTTGAGGCTCAGGTGTGTGCTTTATGAATGCAAGTGTCAGGAATATGAAGTCTATACTGTTGGCGTCACGGTCTGTATTTTTTCTGAAGAAAAATGCAGCCAAATATGCTGGCTCAACTTTAGACCCAGGAGTTTGTCATGCAAGGAAATCCGCAAACAGTAAAACTCTCTCTCATTAATATTTGTAGCAAAAGTGTGTTGAACTTACTGTGTAGTAAGTGGTTTAATTCCCTCAGCTCTCAGAATTCCCAGCCCTTTGAATAATTCAAAAAAGTCTGACAGACTAAAAGCACTCAATTTCTGTGACGCAGAAAGCTGAACTAGGTGATGCAGAACCAAAGACTGTGATAACTGCAGATGTCACTGTCAGTGACTCAACAGGTAACACACTTGCCTTTTGTGCCTGAAGATCCAGAGGCTGTGGCTTCTATTCCCATACCAGGTACTTAAATAATTTTTCAAATACTGCAGTGTATCGTAAGGAGTGTTCTGCATTTAAACTTAGGCCCCATCTGTTTGAGTCAGTAGCTCAGGTGGATGTAAAAGATCCCATGGCATTTATTGGAAAAAGAGTAAGAATTTCCTTGTGCCTTACCCAGATTTTCCTTAGTATGAATACCACTTTGGTTCTCCCCTGCAAAGAGTAAATAAACAGAAGTACTTGCACTCTTCTGATGGCCCATATCTGTTGCAGTGTTTGAGTGTCCCTGGTAGTCTGTTTTCCCCCACTCCAGTTGATCATGCTGGTGACTGTAAGTAACTGAACATTTTCATCTGTGGCACTCTAGTGGTGATCCCTACCCCCCCCAAAAAATAAAATCTTTTTGAAAGTAAAAGGAAAAATTCCCTCCCCTAAAGTCCAGTGCTCCTTGCTTCCCCCTCTCCCAGTTCTGTCTTGACCACATAGGTTTTGTAGATATAATTAAACTGAACTGGGATAAACTTCATTGCTAGCTTTTTCCACAAGTCAAAGTAAACATGTGCACCATTCTAGTACATTTTCTTCTGATGCCAAAGTTAACTGTCTGGTTTCCAGGAGATGTTGGTATGTAAAGCCTTCTGGATCTAGATATAGAGTCAGATATGTAACCTTTAGGATCTATGTTCAGGCCTCTGTACATATAACTGGCACTTCATCTCGGCTAATGCTGTGGTGATCTGAGTCACCATTTTGTGCACATATTAATAGGTGTAACCATTCCAGATACCTTCACTAGTGAATCTTGAGATCTTTTTTCAGAAAGTGGAGTATAACGTAATGCTGCAATACTTCACTGCACACTGGTGGTCAAGCTGTCCAGGCTTACTCCATTGGACTGAATTGTGTCACTGCATATAAAAGTCTTTGCTTGGGGCCCAGGATCCTTGGAAGCCCGAAGACACTGTTGAAAAGAGGAAAAACTGTTCCTGGTTTTCGATATGTAGTTTGTTACAATTCATGACTTTCACACGATAATCTTGAAGAGGAGAATTTGCTTCCCTATGTGGCCTTCTCTCTTTCTGAGATGTCTAACAAATGAACAGGCTGAGGGTTGAATGTAGAGTATGCAAAGAAAGATTGTGGAGGACATCATTGCGTAAGGCATTGGGTCATGGCTGGCTATTTCTCTGAACACTTTAAGAACTGGTCAATGTCTTGTTATCTTGTCTTGATGGGTGGTGCAATACCAGGGATCAGTAGGGTGGTAACATCGGTGCTGGCTTATTCAGCACTCTATGAAATCAGGAATAGGTATACCGATGTATCTCCCTGCCTTTTTAATCTCTCGTATTGTCTTTTACCAACTCTCTACTCAAAAGCAGTTCATACAGGTCCCCTCTAAATCGATACACTGCCTGTCAAAAATCACACAGTGTGTTAATGTCCATCCCAACCCAGGCCCCAAAAACTCACCAGTTAATCTAAACAGCAAAAAAAATCACCCCTAAAAAATTGTGACTTAACTAACTCTTCTTCGTCTACCACCTCAAAACTATACCTCTTCACAACTGTGTTGTCCTAACATTAAACAGCCACCTATCCATACTAATAAAACTAGCGCATCAAACCCCTCACCGCATCATTCTCCCATTTGTCTTCCAAACACTTTAAATATTGCCACTGTCAGCCTCCATAGCATTTGTACAAAATTACAGAATTGTACACCTTGATATCACAGTATAACCCTGATATTCTTGACATTACAAAAACCTGTCTTAAGCCCAGCATTACTGAACTACTTCCTCCAGGCTGCAGTATTATCAGAGCTGATAGGGCCCACAAGAAAGCAGAAGGGGTAGCCTTAATTTACCCAAGTTCATACAGTCGTTCTCCCTGTTTGCACAACATTCCAAATGCCAAAAATCTAGAATCACTGCTAAAGCTTGACAATAAAAAAAACAGCTTTGCTTTGTTAGTCTACATCCCACCTAGAAATAATATAATACAATTTGAAGAAAGCCTCTGCTGGACAACTAAGTATATTTCTTATGAAAAAAAAAATCATATTAGGAGATGAAAATATTGACTGGCAAAACCTTACATCCTGCTTTCCTTCAACTATCTTTAAAGTTAACAAACAGCTTATTAAAATACACACTATATTTAATAATGCCAACAGTAAAGGTACAGTTCTAGACTGAATACTTGTCTCTGACCCTAGTAAATGTACAGTCTCGTGAACCTATACAAACTTAGTGCCCACCTTCCAGCTTATACCTATAGAAATACCACCCACCAATCTAACACTCACCAGCTTAATACAACCTGAAATAAATTTGATGTAGACTACATCAGTACTTTGAAAACATTTAGTCTGCCCTAAAAAAACTTCCACTTGATGAGGCAGTTCATACTTAATACCGTATTCTTAAATACTTTAAACAACCACACCCTGCTCTGCAAAAAAGTGAAAGCTAACCTCGCACTATGGTTCACTGCCCAGAGAAAAGCTACAATGTCTAATGGAGACAAAGCTTGGAAAGAGTGGCTTAAACTTAAAACTGCCTATAACCAAAAATAGCCTGGACATTTTGTTTAATTTATTTATTTAACATATGTTTACCAGGAAAGTCCAACTTGAACGAGCCAATTTTCAGCAGACACCTGTACAAGGAGCCCAACGTTTACCATAATAGCTCTCCACTAGAAATAAACAACCTTATTCAATACCCACTTCACTGAATGCATTACCTCCCTAAATAAAAACTCTCCTTACCAATCCAGTGTGTCTACTACCCACTGAATAACACCCAATCCTAATAATTCAGCAAACAGTTTAGAACAAAACCAATAGTTTCCATACAAACTACTACTACATTTACCCCCTATTATTTATTTTATTAATTTTTTAAATATTTGTTAACTGGGAAAGTCCGACTTGGAACAAAGCCAGTTTTCAGCAGAGGCCCATGGAGAAACTCCCCAGATGCATGTCTTAGTGGTATCTTGTGTCTTGGTCAATACCTAATTTACCCTCTATATCCGTTGCTAGCAAGATGATGATCATCGTGTTAGCCTGCTGCAGTCATCACACTTGGGTTATCCTGTCGTCAGGCGGTCCCGCAGTCGGCCGGAATTCCAAAGTCTTGGTCCGACGTTGGTTGCTGTCGCCTCATCCCTGACGTCAGTGCGCCAGGGGTATATATATTGCAACCAACGCCATTTTCTTCAGTCTTTCTTGCCGCGCGGTGCCCGAAGCAGAAGCAGTTCGCAAGTGCCGGTCGGCCGACTCCTGAGATTGTCGAATTCGAATTTCAGACCGAAGTCTTCCATAAAGCTAAGTACCCCGTTGGGGAAACTTTTCTTGCCTCAGACCGATGTCAGAAAAAGTTAACAATTGCATTTCTTGTGGGAAGCAAATACCTCATAAGGATTTTCATTCTTACTGCATACCTTGCCTAGGCCCTGATCACGACGTCACTTCTTGTCGGTTTTGTGCTAGGTTTAATAAGCGTACTATTAAAAGATGATTTGATTTCGCACTACACTATTTTGGTAGAAAATTTAACTACAACATGCCGTCGAAGCTATCGACTACCGGCGTGCACAAAAAACGCAGGGATAAGGACCGACAGCCTAGGCCTAAGCCAGATTCCGAGGCCTCGGTTGATCTGGTCTCCGGTACTCCGGTTCTCAGTGAGACTCCGACGCAGCCCCTGACTACCGCAGATCTGGAACCCGAGACCGCTACAGATATTTTGACGGAATGTACTAGGCCGACGCAGCCTTTTACTTCAGGCCCTTCCGACGACTTAGCTTCTAAAGACATCGGTGCTGCAGAAACACCATCGGTTTCTGAAGGCATTTTCAGACCGACGACTCTCACCATTAAAACGTTTCCTAAGTCTAAGACTCCTTCTAAATCTAAAAAGACTGCACTTCAGTCTCCGGTTCAAGGCCCTATGCCTAAGAAACAGATGCTCAAAATGGCTGAAGATTTGATTTCTCATATCAGGGGTTCACAGCCCCCTCCTGACAAAAGACCTAGACAAGAGGAAGACTCTGCTTCCTCTGAGCAACTGTCCATTTCTTCGGATTCCTCTGAGAACCATGATTATTCCATCTCTCCTTATGAAGATTCTGATGCTGAGGACTCTATTCCCTCAGCTTCTCCTCCTGAGGACTACTCTTTTGGGGAAACCTTACACACTATGAGGGAACATTTTCACTGGGAAGGTCAGGACTACTCTGATTCCAAGAAAAGGCTGAGAGTTTCTCTTACTCCCCCAACACAGACCTCCCATCCCACCTGTGTTGGACATTGTGGATGATGTCTATTTAGAATCCAGTTTCAACCCAGACTCTCATCCTCCTGCTCCGGCTAAGCCTGACAGATACTACAGAGTACCTGATTCCCACAAATTTCTTTACAAAAGCCCAGTAGCTGACCCAGAGACCATCTCCCAGGGTCCCAAGGGGGCTAAGGCTTCTATGGCTAAAAACCCAGTACCTTCTGAGAGGGATTCCAGAGCACTAGACAGGTGGGGGAAAAAGGTTTACACCTCAGCCACATTAGCTGTGAGGGCACTAAATTGTCAATTTCATATGCTTAAGTATCAGCAATTTCTAATATCTCAGTTAAAGCAAAGGATAACCTCCCTCCCCCAACAATCTGAATTGAAAGAAGTACAGGATTTGTTGCATGCCACTGAGCAGGTGGGCAAACATACCTTACAATGTGGATTTGATTCTTTGGAGGCATCCTGCAGAGCAGCTGTCACTGGATCGGTTATACGTAGGCATGCTTGGTTAAAGGAACAAACTCTGCCTCATCATATTAAAGCAAAACTACTAGATGCTCCCTTACAGCAGGATGTTCTTTTTGGAGTTAAAGCAGAAGAAGTTTTAAAGAAGATGGAAGATAAGGCAAAATCAATGCAGACAGTCAAAGATTTCCTACAAGTACAACCCCCTCGCTTCAGTAGAAACTGGCCAACAAAAAATTGGTCCTTTCCAGCTACTGACAGACCA
Organism: Protopterus annectens; assembly: GCF_019279795.1. Lineage (NCBI taxonomy): Eukaryota > Metazoa > Chordata > Ceratodontiformes > Protopteridae > Protopterus > Protopterus annectens. Next base: position 93,842,283 of record NC_056733.1, read on the forward strand.
CAGAGGGGTAAATACAGGCACCCAAGGGGCAGAGGACAACCACAAGCCCAGTATAAACCTCGCCAATGGGGCACTACAACACAGAAGGGAGGAGAAGACAGGTCTCAACCCACCAGAAGGCAAACTCAATGACTTGCTCCTCATCTGGCCAAGCAGTACTCTCTTGACAGCCCCCTTGGGGGGAAAACTCGCACTTTTTGCAGACAACTGGCACATGGTCACAAAGGACAAATGGGTCCTAGACATAATTGTACGAGGATACAGATTCCACTTTCACACCTCTCCAATGAAAAGAGGAATGCCAAACCTGCCACAAAATCAATGGGTAGAGGCACAAAAGCAAATTACAGCTCTCATAGACATGAGAGCCATTCAACTGGTACCTACTCGAGAGCAAGGCCAAGGATTTTACTCAAGGCTCTTTCTAGTACCCAGAAAGGACAATGCTTGGAGACCAATTCTGGACCTTTCAATTCTAAACTCCTACTTACAAGTTCCCAAATTCAAGATGCTAACACTACAGCAGCTACTTCCCATGTTGGGCAAGGAAGCATGGCTAGTAACGTTGGACCTCAAGGAGGCATACCTGCATGTCCCTATCGGACAAGTTGCAGAAGATACCTCCGTTTCAGTGCAGGTTCAACCCATTATCAATTCTCTGCACTGCCCTTTGGCTTATCTACTGTGCCCAGAGTTTTCACAAAATGCCTGGCACCAGTAATTGCATACTGCAGACAAAGTGGAATTCAAATATATCCATACCTGGATGACTGCCTCATCCAAGCAGAAAACAAAGACATTCTCTTACATCATCTGGCCTTTGTGAAGCATCTACTAAATTGTCTGGGGTACACAGTAAATGAAAAGAAGTCAAAACTAGTGCCCTCACAAAAAATGACATTCCTGGGTGCCAGCTTGGATACAACGGCCCAGAAGGCTTATCTTACACCAGACAAGCAACTACAACTGACTCAATATTTCAAGACAATGGCAACAAAGACCCAATTAACTGCAAGAAAAATTCTGCAGGCTTTGGGCTTCATGGCATCTTGCATACTAATAATACCATTTGCAAAACTGCATATGAGGAAATTACAGTGGTACCTAAAAAGCGTATGGTCTCAACACAGCCACAGCTTGGACACAATGATATCTCTCATTCCCTGCCTTCAACAGGGGTTTCTATGGTGGTCACAGGCATGTCACCTCAACAAGGGTCAGCCTTTCACCTTGCCCCCAACCAGGCAAACTATCACAACAGATGCTTCAGACTACGCCTGGGGGGCACACATGGCAGGACAATGCATTCAAGGCCTATGGACTGCAGAACAAAGAAAACTGCACATAAATCAAAAAGATGCTAGCTGTACAGAAAGCTCTGACAGTCTTCAAGGATCTACTACATCCAGGACAACTTGCAATAAAGACAGACAACACCACAGTAATGTGGTACATAAACAAACAAGGGGGCACACATTCCTACCCTCTTTGCAGGCAAGCAATGATCTTATGGGACACAGCTCTGGCCTACCAAGTCCAGCTATACGCTCAATTCCTGCCAGGACAGAAGAACACATTGGCAGACGACCTAAGCAGAAACATCAAAGGTCCCCACGAGTGGAAACTAGACCCACAAATATTTACAATGATAACTCAGAAATGGGGCCTTCCAAACATAGACCTGTTTGCCAGTCCTCAAAACTACCAACTGACAATATTTTGTACAAGGACATTCCACCATCAAGCTTGGAAAGTGGACGCTCTCTCCTTCAGTTAGAAAAACCTGACAGCATATGCCTTTCCTCTGTTACCTCTCCTCACAAAGGTTCTTTTGAAGGTCAAAAAGGAGAAACCACGACTGATTCTCATAGCCCCAGACTGGCCACGCCAGCACTGGTACCCGCTATTGAAGAATATGGCTCACAGCCTACCATGGATATTGCCTCAAATACCCCATTTGCTCACGCAACAAAACAAACAGATTCTACACAGTCAGCTCAAAACTTTAAATCTGGCTGCATGGCAAATCTTCTAAACATCCAACCAGCTCCTCTTTCACAAGCAGTTCTGGATGTTATTCTGGAAGCCAGGAGGCCAAGCACCAGGAAGGCTTACTCGGACAAATGGAAAAGGTTTTGTGCCTGGAACCAAGCTAAAGGCCAAGACACAACTCAGCCTCACATTCTGCAGTATTTAGCTGAGATGTTGCACAAAGGACTTTCCTTTTCCTCAATTAAAATCCATGCTTCAGCTATTTCAGCTCACTACGACACAAATCCACCTTTATTTTCAAATCCTCTTCTAAGGCAGTTCCTCAGAGGGGCAAAAAACATTAGACCAGCCAGGAGAGCTCCTACACCAACATGGGACCTCAACTCTGTACTGGAAAAACTAACGCTACCTCCTTTTGAACCAGCTTTCTCTGCAGACCTTCAGTTCCTATCTAGGATGACTGCCCTGCTCCTGGCAATAACTTCAGCTAGGAGAGTCTCAGAACTACAGGCAGTAATGGCAGTGGAACCTTTCCTCATTTTTCATCAAGACAGAGTTTCTCTACGAACTAATCCTTCCTTTATGCCTAAGGTGGTTTCCAGTGTAGCTTTAAATCAAACCATCCACCTACCCACCTTCTTCCCCAATCCACAGAACAAAGGTGAGAGACTCCTGCATTCCTTGGACATTCATAGGCAGCTTCGTTACTACTTGGATAAAACTAAGACTTTCAGAAAAACTGACCAGCTCTTTGTATCCTATGCTACAGCTTCTCAAGGGAGGGCTATATCCAAGCAAACTATTTCAAAATGGATAGGTCATTGCATACGGTTCTGTTATACCCATCATGGGAAACCAGTTGGAAACCAGTTCCTGCTACCATTAGATCCCACTCTACCAGGGCAACAGCTACCTCTACAGCCTTTCTCAGGGGGGTTCCTACCAAGGAAATTTTAGAAGCTGCAACTTGGAGTTCTGTACACACCTTCACCAAACACTATCACTTACCTCTTTACTCTAAGTCCAGGGCGGGCTTCGCCACTGCAGTTCTGCAGGGCCTTATTGCCTCCACTAACCCTCTATGATACCTCCCCCCTACCTTAGCTTTGGGATTCAACCCAAGTGTGATGACTGGAGCAGGGTAACACGATGAACATAGTACAGTTTTGTACCTGCCATAAATGTAGATGTTCGAGTGTTCACTCTGCTGCAGTCCAGGTTACCCTCCCTCCATCCCCTCTGATCTACTGGCTAAATCTCTGCTATGTCTTACTGATGTATTTGCTTATAGCTGAAGAGATTTTGTGTTTGTGCAGTGTTCACACCATTTGGTACTAATTCTGATCACCCTTTTGGGGGCAACTGACATCTGGGGCAAGAAAAACTGAAGAAAATGGCATCTGTTGCAATATATATACCCCTGGCACACTGACGTCAGGGATGAGGCGACAGCAGCCAACATCGGACCAAGACTTTGGAATTCCGGCCGACTGCGGGACCGCCTGACGACAGGATAACCCAAGTGTGATGACTGCAGCAGGGTGAACACTTGAACATCTACATTTATGGTAGGTACAAAACTGTACTTTCTTCATGTTTCACTGTTGCAGTCATTACATATGGGTTATCTGCTTGCAGGTAGCCCTCAGTCAGCCTGATTAACAAAGTCTTGGGTCCTGCGTCAGTTGCTTTCTCTACTTACGTGACGTCAGGTTGTCAGGGGTATAAAACATGCAGCCAACGTCATTACATCCGTCTTTCTTGCCATGAGTGCCCGAAGCAGAAGCAGTTCGCAAGTGCCGGTTGGCCGACTCCTGAAGTTTTCGAGTTTCAGAACTGAAATCTTCAACTGAAAGCTAAGTACCCCATTGGGAAAACATTTTCTTGCTCTAAACCGAAGTCAGTAAAAGTAAATAATTGCATTTCTTGTGGAAAGCAAATACTTCATAAAGATTTTCATTCGTACTGTATTCCTTGCCTAGGCCCTGACCACGACGTACCTCGCTGTTGGTTTTGTGCCTTATTTAAACCACGAACTATCCATAGTCGGTATATTTGCGCTTCTAAATTTTTTGGTGCTCTGTTCAATTATACTGGTATGTCTTTGGTAAGCCATCCGACTATCGACATTCCGAAGAAACGCAAAGATAAAGACAGAGACAGGCTGCCCAGTTCGCCAGTACTCAGTGAGGCGCTTTCGCAGACCCTGATACCTGCTACTTCAGATTCACAGGCCTCTACTGAGACCCATTTGGAGTCCAGTATGCCGTGAGATGCTTCAACTGTGGAACCTGTGAATGTCTGTACCTTGGTGGGTCCGGAGCCGCTGTGCAGGCACCGGCTTCTGAGGGGTGTATTCAGGCCTACTGACTTGCATATTAAACCGGCGCCATCTTCTTCTTCGAGGCCTAAAACTCGAACCATGCCTAGAAAACTGATGCCCAGACCGCTTGGTCAGGCCTCTATGCCTAAAGAACAAATGATAAGAATGACTGAAGACCTTATTATTTTAATCAGGGGAAGCCAACCTTCCCCTTCTAAGAGACCTAGGACTGAGTTTGCTTATGATACTTCTGACCAGGATTCTGAAATTTCTGTTTCCTCTGATGACCAGGATTTACCCTTATCTACCTATGAGGATTCTGATGCTGAGGACTGTACTCCCTCTGCCCCCCCCCCCCCCCCCAGAGGATTTCTCTTTCGGTGAAACCTTGGATACTCTCAGGTAGCTTTTTCGTTGGGAAAGTCAGGATTTCTCTGATTCTAAAAAGAGGCTTAGGGATTTCTTACTCCTGCCCCAGCACAAGCCTTTAGCTATACCTCCTGTACTAGACATTGTTGTTGATGCCTTTTCGGTGTCTAGCATAGTCCCTTACTCTTTACATCCTGCTTCCAGAAAACCTGATAGATATTACAGGGTTCCTGACTCTCACGAGTTCCTTTTCAAAAATCCTATTGCGGATCCTGAAATCATTTCACAGGGACCCAAGGGTATTAAAGCTACTACTGCCAAAAATCTTACCCCCTCTTATAGAGACTCCAGGGCACTGGATAGATGGGGTAAGAAGGTATACACTTCTGCAACTTTGGCCATTAGGGCCTTGAATTGCCAGTTTCATATTAGCTGCATATTATTGGATTGCTTAAACAGAAAATGATGTTGACTCCTGATTGTGCTGAAAATAAGGATTTACAAGATTTTATGCATTCTGTTGAACAAGTTGGTAAACATACATTGCAATGTGGTTTTGATTCACTAGAGGCATCTTGCAGGGCTGCGGTAACTGGGTCTGTACTTAGAAGGCATGCTTGGCTTAAGGAGCAATCTTTGCCCGATCATGTTAAAGCGAAATTACTGGATACTCTCTTAAATCAGGGACACCTGTTTGGCAACAAGGCAGAGGAAGTTCTTAAAAAGATGGAGGAAAAAGCTAAATCTATGCAAACTGTTAGACTTTTTACAAGTACAACCTCCAAGATTTAGTAGGCATTGGCCTTCTAAGAATTGGTCCTTTCCTGCCTCTTCCAGACCTTCTCAGTCCAAACCCAGATCCAGCAGAGCACCCAGGCTCCAGTCCCAGAGGACGCACAGGACTAAGCAATGGGGAGCCTCCACTTCCAAATTTGGGAGTAATAAAACTCCCCCCTATGGTAAACTGTCTCAATGACTTCTTTTTAAAACTTCCAAGCACTTCTCAACTGACTGCCCCTTTGGGGGGAAGGATTGCACTTCATGCAAAGAACTGGGGACTCATTATTCAGGACAAATGGGTTTTAATTATTGTGTCCCAAGGATACAGATTTCACTTCCACATGTCACCAACTCCAAGGAGTTGGCCGGATCTACCTCCAGAGCAGTGGGCAGAGGCCCAAAAGCAAGTACTCTCTCTGTTAAGCATAGAGACTATTCAGTTGGTACCAGAAAAGAAAAAGGGACAAGGTTTCTACTAGAGATTTTTCCTGGTACCCAGAAAAGACTATTCATGGCTTCCTATCCTGGACCTGCCTACTCTAAACACCTTTTTGGTGATTCCAAAATTCAAGATGGTGACTCTTCACCAGTTGCTTCCTATGCTAAGCAAAGATGCCTGGTTGGCAGCACCAAATTTAAAGGAAGCATACCAGCACATCCCAATCAGGGAATCTTGCAGAAGATACCTGCGCTTCAAAGCAGGCTACATTCACCATCAGTTTTCTGCACTGCCCTTTGTGAGTACCCTGGGCGCAGTAGATAAGCCAAAGTGCCTAGCTCCAGTCATTGCATTTTGCCGGCAAAGAAATATTCAAATATACCAATACCTGGACGATTGTCTAATTCAGGCAGAAAGCAAGATATACTTTTGAATTATCTGGCTTTTGTACAGAGGGTGCTAACTTGTCTGGGGTACACCATAAACGAAAAGAAATCACACCTGGTACCCTGTCAACAAATTATATTCCTGGGAGCAAGTTTGAATACAACTTCCCAGATGGCTTTCCTCACGCCAGAGAAACAAATTCACTTGACAAACTACTTCAAACAAGTGGTCACAAAATCCCTGCTATCTGCAAAGCAAATACTGCAAGCCTTGGGGTTCATGGCCTCCTGCATTCTTCTAATTCCATATGCAAGACTGCATATGAGGAAACTACAATGGTATCTAAAAAGCCTATGGTGTCAACATTCTCAGGATCTAGAAGCAATGATTCCTATCATTCCTTGTCTACGCCTAGAGTTTCTTTGGTGGGCAGAGGCCTGCCACCAAAACAAGGGACTACCATTCACACTACCCCCTGCTGCCCAAACCGTAACAACAGACGCATCAGACTCTGCATGGGGGGGGGCACACCTGACAGGGAAGTGCATTCAGGGCAAATGGAGCCCAATTCAAATGCACCTTCACATCAATCGTAAAGAAATGTTAGCTGTACAGAATGCTCTGACAGCCTTCAAGGACCACATTCTTCCAGGACAATTAATGGTAAAGACGGACAAAACCACTGTTATGTGGTACATAAGCAGGGGGGGGTACACATTCTTGCCCCCTCTGCAGACTAGCTATGGCATTGTGGATCACAGCCTTGAGCTACCAAGTACATCTACATGCTCAATTCCTGTGAGGAAAACTAAATACACTGGCAGATGGACTAAGCAGAACCCTCATGGACCCACATGAGTGGAAACTAGAGCCAAGGATTTTCAACATGTTGACAAGAAAATGGGGGAGCCCATATGTAGACCTGTTTGCCTCCCCTCAGAACTATCAATTGGAAAAATTTTGTGCAAGGACTCCCTACTGACAAGCTTGGAAAGTGGATGCTCAGTCCTCCTCTGCCTCTGCTCTCCAAAGTACTACTAAAGATCAAACAAGACAAACCAAGGATGATTTTGATTACACCAGCCTGGCCACGCCAACACTGGTACCCCCTCCTGCACGCAGTGTGTCACTGTTGGCCCCATGGCACCTGCCTCAGACTCCTACCCTGCAGTCTCGGCAGGAGAACCAGATTGTGCACACTCAGCTTCAAACACTAAACCTAGCAGCCTGGCTAATTACCTAAGCTCTCCTTTACCATCCCTCAGTAAACCAGTGATGGATGTCATTTTAGAGGCAAGGAGGCCTAGTACTAGAAAATCTTATGCTGAAAAATGGAAAAGATTCTGTACCTTGAACCAATCTCAAGGGATGAGCACAGCAGTGCCCAGTTTACCTCAGATTTTATAATACTTAACTGAGATGCTTCACAAGGGCCTGTCTTTTTCCTCAATTAAAATTCATGTCTCAGCCATTTCAGCTCATTATAACATAGAACCTCCCCTCTTCTGTCTTCCACTCCTCAAGTAGTTCCTCAGAGGGGCCAAAAATTTTAAGACCACCCAGGAGAGCTCCAACTCTAGCCTGGGACCTTAACTTTGTATTGGAGAAACTCACCCTTCCTCCTTTCGAGCCAGCTGCTACTGCAGTTTTTAAATTACTTTCTTGGAAAACAGCTTCCCTTTTAGCCTTCACTTCAGCAAGAAGGGTATATGAATTACAGGCCCTTATGGCAGTGGAGCCTTTCATCATCTTTCATGCAGACAGGGTGTCCTTCAGGACCAATCCCTCTTTCATGCCAAAGGTGGTATCCAGTGTGGCCTTTAATCAGTCAATTCATTTGCCTACCTTCTTTCCTAATCCACAGAACAAAAGGAAACTGATACTGCACTTCTTAGATGTACACAGACAACTTAGATTATACTTGGACAGGTCTAAACCTCAAAGGAAATCTGAACAACTGCTGGTGGCATTTGCTGAAGGGACAGAGGGGAAGGCTATTTCAAAGCGAACTATCTCCAAATGGCTAGGCCATTGCATTCACTTCTGCTATAAGCACCATGGAAAACATATCCCACAAGGGATCAGACCCCACTCAATCATGGCTGCATCTACCTCTACAGCCTTTCTCAGAGGCATACCTACCAGGGACATCCTAGAAGCTGCTACCTGGAGTTCTGTACTTAATTTCACCAAGCATTACCATTTGCCAATTTTCTCTAAATCCAGAGCTGGCTTTGCCTCTGCAGTTTTGCAGGGCCTTATAGCTGGTCCAAATGCTATCTAAGTTCCTCCTCCCATCCTTAGCTTTGGAAATCTACCCAAATGTAATGACTGCAACAGTGAAACATGAAGAACATACTACAGTTGTGTACACTTACCATAAATGTAGATGTTCGAGTGTATTCACTGTTGCAGTCCTGGTTACCGTCCCTCCAGCCCCCTGACTTTGTTTGTGTCTTCTCTCCTTTTCAATGTTTAAAAGCTTTTTGGTGTATTTGCTTTTTTGTTTGAGGTATAACCTTGTATATTTATAGATTTAATTGCTTCCCATTATGGGGGCACCTGACATCATGGGCAAGAAAAACTGATGTAATGATGTTGGCTGCATGTTTTATACCCATGATGACCTGACGTCACTGAAGAAGAGAGAGCAACAGACGCAAGACCCAAGACTTTGTTAATCAGGCCGACTGAGGGCTACCTGCAGGCAGATAACCCAAATGTAATGACTGCAACAGTGAATACACTTGAACATCTACATTTATATTAAGTGTACAAAACTGTACTTTCCCACTGCACCCTCAGGTGTCCAGGGCACATCTTTCAAACCTAAGGTACAAAAACTTTCTTCGGAGCATAAATCTACCTCATCTGCTCTGACCTCATCTGCTCCAGGCACAATGACTGTTACTATATCGGCACCAGCTTCGGCACCGATACTGTCTCTGGCGCAGACTATAAACCTGCCTAATACAACTTCAGCACTGGTTGCCACTTTGGCACAGTGCACACCTTCAGTGCCCATCTCTACAATGACTACTCAACCTCCTGTATTGGCTCAGAGTCCCCCTTTGGCACCGAGCTCTCTTACGGCTCTGTCTAGAATAAATTTGACTCCACTGCTCCCGGTCTCCAAACTTGAGACGTCGCTGTCAGTAGACCCCACACCACGGAGCTGATACTCTCCGTCAGTAGACCCGTTTCTAGACCAAGTGCATAGCCCATTCCTAGATCGATCAGACTCCCCATCGGGAGTTTCCACTAGATCCACCAGGAGCTTTTCAGAACTTGATGTGGTGCGTCTTGTGGATCAGCTGCTGGCAGCCAGAGGGCTACCCATGCCTTCCAGGACCTATCCCCCTACAGGATTTGGGTTGATTTCTCCACAGACTCCATCCTATTCTCCTCCTTTGACCACATCAGTTCCAAAGCCTCCAGCTCTGACGTCTCTTTCTAAGCCCCCCGTCTCAGCTCCAGTAGTGGACCTCACTTTGGCTCTGGGACTGTCCCTTTGGCCCTCCATTCCTACTGAACCAGTCCTTCCTCAAGCCCATGATTGGGTGGCAGCCTCTCCGATTGGTGGCACGGTCCCTAGTGTTTCTTCAGTTCCATCCTCAGTACCGGGGGCTTTGTTTGCTCCGATCCTGCTTGAGACTCCATCCTCTGGAGCGGGTTTGGCAGAGAAGGGTGTGACCCCGGTTCCGAGGTTGTCCTTCTCTGTTCCGGGCTCCCATCCCTCTTTGGGCGGACCTGCTTTCCATGCGATGGAGGGGGCTCTTGCTTCTGGAAGCATTCTGCAGATGTTGGAACCCCAGTTTTCTCCCCCTGAGCTACAGCTGCCACAGGCCACCTTCCCAGGACTCTGGGCAGGGAAGCCACAGAAACCCCACTATTCCGAGTCCTCCTCAGAAGCCCCCACTGAGGAGCCCCCGTGGAAGAGATTGTGCAAGAGGGAAGCATGTCGACTTTCCTGAGGGAATCTCTTACAGACGACACTGATTTCGATGATGGTGAAGAGTCCTCACAGTCACCTTCTGATGATATCTCCTTCGGAGACATCCTTGGAATGCTTAAACAGAGGGGTGACTGGAAGTCCACCAATCCTTCTGAGAAGTCCGTGTTCCTGCAGGATTTCCGTGCCCGGCCTTCTACCTCTTGGGTGACCCCGCCTGCAGACGAGCTAGTTCAGCTCATGGTGCAGCGTGCCTGGAAGAACCCTGACTCTGTTGAGGCGATTCCTTTGAGACCTGACAAGATTCTCTTCCCCACCCGAGGAACACCCACATTGGTCCAGAGGTTTACCAGTCGATGCTATGGTGGTGGCAGCGGCAGCCACTAAAAAAGACCTAGCTGGAGAGTCCTACTGTCCACCTGCACAACAGCATCCCAGGCCATGGACAGATTGGGAAAGTGAGTTTTTGCATCAGCAATCTTTGCCATACTGTCCCTGAACTACTTGGCACATTTTACGAGGCTCCAAAGAGACTTGTTTTCCAAACGCTCGTAGGGCAGATGTCTGATGAGGTGAGGGAAAAAGTTTCCTCTCAGCTCGCAACCCTGGAATCTATCTCCAATTCGTCCATGAGGTTGCTTTCAGACACAACCGAAGGAGTGGCTAGAGCTTCAGGTTCAGGCATAGTTATGAGATGTCACGCCTGGATGTGCATTTGTCAACTTGTGGACCCCTTCAAGTCTTCCTTTTTGAATGCTCCAATCAAAGTATCTTCTCTGTTTGTCACCAAGGTAAAGGACACTCTGGCCAGGTGTGAGCAGGACAGGAAGACCCTGTCTGCCATAGGCCTAAGTTTTTCCTACCCTCAACTATACTTTTCCAGAAACCAGAGGAGTGGGAAGATGTGGCACAAAAAAATCTCACTGTCCTTTCTGTGCTGCACATGGTGATACCCCCAGGGGCAGAGTGGGTAACAATTCCAGAAGACGCCCTTTTCGAGGCTGAGGGGTTCCACACAACCAAGGTCCCAGAGATTCCTTTTCTGGACAGCCTTACCAGCACTCCTGAAGAGCGGCCCGATTGCTTTCCTCTGAAAGCAGTCTGGGGTCGTTTCTCTCTGCACCAAGCTGCCTGACAGTCTATCACCACTGATCGTTGGGTGCAGAACATCATTACCAGAGGTTACACCTTTCCCCTCATATCTTATCCAAAACTTCCAACAAATCTTACCGATGTTCCACCCAGTCAGAGGGAAGAAGCAGCTTCAGAAGTAAGAAAGCTGCATCAAAAAAGAGCCATCCAACTAGTCCCAGCAGACCAACGCGGATCCGGATTGTACTCAAGATTCTTTTTGGTGCCAAAAAAGACAGGGGACTGGAGACCCATTCTGGATCTCAGCAGTTTGAAGAAACATGTCCAAACCAAATTCCGGATTGTCACGGTTCAATCCATCCTCCCCTTTCTCCGGGAGGGCGATTGGATGTGCTCGATAGATTTCTGGGATGCATATTACCACATCAAAGTGGACAAACACTTCAGGAGTCTGCTTGGCTTCTGGCTAGGAGCTAATCATTACCAGTTTCGCACCCTGCCATTTGCTCTCTCTACAGCCCCCAGAGTGTTCACAAAGTGCACGGTAGTGGTCACAGCTCACTTGAGACTGCAAGGATTCTGCACCCACCAAGCATCTTCTGGTAACAGCCCTGCAACACTCCTTTTCTCTGGCAGAAATTTTGGGGATAACTGTGCACTGGGAGAAATCTCAACCTTACACCGGTCCAGCAGATAGAATTCATCGGAGCAGTCTTCAACACCTGATCCTGTACGGTGTCACTCCCAGCTCACATACTCCAGAGGTTGAGGCTTTAGCTCTGGGTAATGCTCTGTCAAAACAAAGTCTCGGCGAGAGAGGTCCTTCAGGTCCTAGGATCCGTGGCAGCCTTCATACCAATAGTGCCTCTTGTGGAACTGCATATGCGAATCCTCCAATGGCTTCTTCTCTCTCAGTGGTTCCCGAACCATCACCCCCTATGTTTCAGATCCGGATAACCAACTCTTCCAAACAGGACCTTTTTTGGTGGATGAAGCCAGATGCAGATCTTTGGAGCCGCCCATTCCAGCCCCCTCAGCCCAAGGCTGTTGTGACCACTAATGCCTCCCTGTTGGGGTGGGGGGCCATTTCCAGGGAAAGACCATCCAAGGCGCATGGTCCGCGCTGGAGGCCAACCTGCATGTCAACATTCTAGAACTGAGAGCTGTGCTGTTAGCGTTGCAAGCATTCCATCTGGTCCTTCCCTCTGGAACAATTGCAATCCAGTCAGACAATATGTCAGTAGTCTGGTGTATCAACAAGCAAGGAGGATCCAAATCCTACTCCGTGTCGAGAGGCCATGAGAATTTGGCAATGTGCGATAGATTCCAACCACTTTCTGATAGCAACGCATATCCCGGGGAGCTCCAATATGATTGCGGACAAGCTGAGCAGATGTATTCTCTTGCCTCACGAGTGGTGTCTCAATCCCAGAGTAGCGGCAGAAATTTTCAGCCCTTGGGGTCAGCCTTGTTGCGACCTCTTCACCTCCCCGTCAAACAACAAATGCAGCAGCTATTTTGCCCTATTCCCCTCAAAGGGGGAGTCCCCTAGGGACGCTTTGATTCACGATTGGCCCACGAGACTTTTCTATGCCTATTCCCCCCATTCCTCCTATTCCACAGTTCATAAAGAAAGCCATTCAGTTGAAATGCAAAGTGATCCTCATATCTCCATTTTGGCCTCAACAAGTTTGGTTCCCCTTTCTTCAGCCTCATCTGTTGTACCCACCATGGATTCTGGACCCTGTTCCATATCTGATCTCTCATCCCCAAGGGTTGACTCATCCGAATCTGTCCAGTCTCAAGCTTGCAGCTTGGTTTCTCCACTTCCGCTAGTTGCTATGCAGGATAATCCTCCTCTCTTCTATTCATGATATCATTCTGGCTTCTCATAAACCTTCCACCAGAAGACTGTACCGGGACAAATGGAAAAGGTTCTCTATTTGGTCAAAGGAAAGGATGCTAGATCCGTATTAGGCTCCAGTCACAGCAGTCTTACAATATCGGTCTAAGTTTTTATGAAGATGGAGCCGCAGTCTCTACCATACAAGTACATCTGGCGGTGATTTCAAATTATCATAATGGACTGGATGGTACTCCGCTCATATCACTGCTTTTATGTAAAACTTTTCTTAAAGGAGTTTCTCACATTAGACCCCAAATCAGACAGCCTATAGAGCCATGGAACCTCACGCTAGTTCTCCAGTCTTCGACTCAACCCCCCTTTGAACCCGTAGTGAATTGTGATCTCAAATTCTTGTCATGGAAATCTCTCTTCTTGGTAGCCATCACGTCAGCCAAACGAGTTTCAGAGTTGTAGGCATTGTGCACCAAAAGACCCTACCTAATTTTTCACAAGGACAGAGTATCACTCCGGACGAAACCATCCTTTCTCCCCAGAGTTGTTTCTGAATTTTCCATCAGTCAGTCTATTGATCTTCCAGTATTTTTCCCAAACTTTTCAAATAAATGAGAATACTGCCTACATGCCTTGGATGTACACAGGCAATTGCGATTTTGTTTAGATAGGACGAAAACAATATGCAAGACTAGCCAACTGTTCATTTCCTTTTCTGGGCCCAGAAAAGGAAATGGCTAAGGGACTGCATATGTTTCACTTATTCATTTGCAAAAGAACCTGTGCCGCAGAATATTAAAGCCCATTCCGCCAGATCTATGGCAGATTCTGTACCCTTCCATTCCAGGGCTTCTATGGATGACATTTGTTAAGCAGCCACTTGGGCTAAATCCCATACTTTTATCAGTCATTACAAATTGGATGTGGTCTCTAGAGGAAGTCCTGCCTTCGGCTCAGTGGTTCTCAGGAATGTTCTTCCATAAGGGCAATCCAAGGATGATAAAGTAGCTGGGGATTCTGTCCTGTCAGTGATGAATGGAAAGAAGATTAACAACATCAGTTAAAGAAGATGTTCTTCGTTCCCCATTGCTGCAGTCCTTACTATTGGGTATAGTCCGCATCCAGTCGGCCCGAATACCAGAGTATAAGGCTGACGTCGGTCAGGGCGCATTAGACTGACGTCAGTACGTCAGGGTACTAATGCGCATGACCGACGTCATATCCTCAGTCTTTTTTGCCGCGTGGTCCGATGCAGAAGCAGTTTTGCGAGTGCAGGTTGGCGTTCTGAAATCTTTCCGAAACCGGAGTTTCAGACTGAAACAGAGTTGGCTAAGTACCCGCTGGGGAACATTTTGGTTTTTCTTGCCTCAGTATTTTACCGGATGTCAGAAAAAGTGAATAACTGTATTTCTTGTGGGAAACAGATACCTCATAGGGATTACCATACCTTGTGTATACCTTGTTTAGGGCCTGAGCACGACGTTGTTGGTTGCCGCTCTTGTGCTAGGTTTAACAAACGCACTATTAAGAGGAGGTTAGACTGTGCCAGGTTAGTGTTTGGGAAGCGTTGTAATTATAAAATGCCGCCGGATGCTCCGGCCCGCTTCCAAGAAGCGCAAGGACAAAACAGCGAAGCCTAGGGTTGATGAACCGCAGTCCCGGACGCCGGTTCTTTAGGAGGCTCAGTGGAGCCAGAGGTTTTGCCAGGAGTTTCCATGGAGTCCCAGGCAGAAACTTTACTGTTACAGGATGTGCCTTCTCAGGAGGTAGGCCAGGCTGAGGGGGCTTCTCAGGTGACTGTTCTTCCCTCTCTTCCCAAGGTAGTTAGAGCCTCTCCTTCTGTTGCCAAAACTTCTTTGAGAGGTAGGCCTAGTTTAGCTTCAGTGGGGCTTCTCCTAGCATTTCGGTTCTGTACCTAAGAAACATATGCTTAAAATGGCAGAAGATTTGATTACTATGATTAGAGGTTCTATGCCCCCGCCTGATAAGAGGCCTAGGGTGGAACCAGTGTTTGATAGTTTTGAACAGTGTTCAGAGGCTTCAGGGTCTTCTGGAAGACTTGCAGGAGTATCCTACTTATTCTGATTCTGATGTGGATGATTCCACTCCTACAGCTACTCCTCCTGAGGATTTCTCATTTTCAGAGACTCTGCATTCCATGAGGGAGCACTTTAAATGGGAAGGCCAGGATTACTCTGATTCCAGGAAAAGGCTTAGGGAATTCTTGTTTTACCCCAGCATAGGCCCTTAGCTATTCCTCCTGTGTTGAATGTGGTGGAAGATGTTTTTGCAGAGGCTTCCTGAACCCTGACTCTTTGCCTCCTGCTCCTGTTAAGCCTGATAGGTATTATAGGGTGCCCAAGCTCATAAGTATTTGTTTAAGAGTCCTAGGGGACCCAGAAACTATTTCTCAAGGCCCTAAAGGTGTTAAAGCTTCTGTGGTTAAAAATCCTGTTCCCACTGATAAAGAGGCAAGGGCTTTGGATAGGTGGGGAAAGAAAGTGTATACTTCTTCCACTCTAGCCATGAGAGCATTGAATTGTCAGTTTCACATGCTAAAATATCAGAATTACCTCCTTTCACAATTGAAATCTAAGGTGGATGCTTTGGCGGGAGGTATTGAGTGTAAAGAGTTGCTGGATTTGGTTCATGTGTCTGAACAAGTGGGTAAGCATTCTTTGCAATGTGGTTTTGATGCTGTACAGGCCTCCTCGAGGGTGGCCGCTACTAGTTCTGTTCTTCGCAGGCATGCCTGGTTGAAGGATCAGAATTTAGCTGAGCATGTTAAGACAAGGATTTTGGATGCTCCTTTACAGTCTGATGTGTTGTTTGGATCGCCTGTGGAAGCAGTTTTAAAGAAAATGGAGGACAAAGCTAAGTCTATGCAAACTGTTAAAGATTTTTTGCAGGTGCAGCCACCGAAGTTTAGTAGAAATTGGCCTGCTAAGGGGTGGACATATCCTGCTTATGATTCCCAGTCTAGGGGTAGGTCTAGACGTGGTAGGGGCAGGGCTCAAGGTTCTTTTAGGCCTAGAACAGGGAGTTCACCTGCTCAGACTTTTGGTGAGGGCAGGGGTCAGTCCTTTCGTAAACAGACCCAATGACCTGTCTTTTCTGCTGCCAGTAGATTCTCGTCTGGCAGCTCCTTTGGGAGGAAGACTGTCTCTTTTCAAAGAAAATTGGGATTTAATTACTCAAGACAAATGGGTGTTGGATATCATTCACCACGTTTACAGATTTTATTTCCATACAATGCCCCCTTTCAAAGGCATGCCAGAC
This sequence comes from Protopterus annectens, assembly GCF_019279795.1. Taxonomy (NCBI): domain Eukaryota; kingdom Metazoa; phylum Chordata; order Ceratodontiformes; family Protopteridae; genus Protopterus; species Protopterus annectens. Next base: position 93,858,754 of record NC_056733.1, read on the forward strand.
GTTCCTCCTCCACAAAGAAAAGTGGCTCACAAGCAAGTTTCTCAGTTACTCCAAATGGGGGCCATTCAGCCAGTCCCTGTATCAGAAAGGGGCCTAGGATTTTATTCTCGCCTGTTCCTAGTACCAAAGAAGGGGAACACGTGGAGACCAATTTTGGATTTATCTCTCCTCAACACTTATCTGGACATTCCCAAGTTCAAGATGTTGACGTTACAACAGCTTTTACCTCTGCTGGGCAAAGATCACTGGATGGTAACTTTAGATCTCAAGGAAGCTTACCTTCATGTGCCTATAAGGCTAAGTTGCAGGAAGTATCTGCGGTTTCGAGCTGGAAATTCTCATTATCAGTTCTCTGCATTGCCCTTTGGCTTATCTACTGCCCAGAGTATTCACAAAGGTTCTGGCTCCAGTGATAGCTTACTTCAGGCTTCAAGGAATTCAAATCTATCCTTACTTGGACGACTGCCTGATTCTGGCTCAAGAAAAGGAAGACCTTGTACAGCATCTGGAACATGTTATAGCAGTGCTAAGATGCCTAGGGTATTCTGTGAACGAAATAAAGTCCAGTCTAGTACCCTCTCAAGACATGTGCTTTCTGGGTGTGAGACTGAATACAGCAGCCCAGATGGCCTTTTAACCCCGGACAAACAACAGAGTCTATCACTTTACTTCCATCAACTATCTCATCAATCCGTGCTGACTGCAAGGACAGTCCTTCAAGCATTAGGGTTCATGGCATCTTGTATTCTGGTGCTTCCCAATGCCAAACTGCATATGAGGAAGCTACAATGGTATCTCAAAATGTATGGACACAGCACTGCCAGGATTTGGACACTGTCATTCAAATAATACCTTGCCTTCAAAAAGAATTTTTGTGGTGGGCTCAGGAATGTCACCTAAACAAGGGACTCTCTGTGACCCGGCCAGAGGCGAGTCAGATTTTAACGACAGATGCCTCGGACATTGCTTGGGGAGCTCATCTAAATGGAAAGTGGATACAAGACAAGTGGCCTGCCAGACTACTGCATCTACATATCAACATGAAGGAGATGTTAGCAGTCCAGTTTGCATTAATGGCTTTCAAGGAGTTACTTCTTCCAGGGCAGGTGTTGATTCTAACAGACAACACAACTGTCATGTGGTACATCAACAAGCAAGGGGGAACACATTCTTACCCTCTATGCAGGCAAGCAATGATTTTATGGGAGACTGCGCTAAGCTTGCAACTAACTCTTCAGGCAAGGTTTCTGCCAGGAGCACAGAACTCCTTAGCAGATGTGTTAAGCAGACAAATCATGGATCCCCACGAGTGGAAACTGGATCTTCATGTATTTCAAAAATTGACAGTGTCATGGGGAACTCCAGACATAGATCTGTTCGCTTCTCCTCTAAACCACCAGCTGCCACAGTATTGCACAAAGGGGTTTCATCACACAGCTTGGAAAGTGGATGCTCTGTCTTTCAGTTGGAAAAACCTTCATGTGTATGCCTTTCCTCCTCTACCTCTTCTTCCAAAGGTACTATTAAAGGTCAGACAAGACAGGCCAAGGATGATTTTGATAGCTCCAGATTGGCCTCGGCAACACTGGTACCCACTCCTCCGGAGTCTGGTAAGGAAGCCTCCATGGCCTTTGCCTCTGATTCCTCATCTGTTATCTCAGCAGGATGGTCATCTGCTCAATGTCAAGCTTCACTCTCTTCATCTAACAGCCTGGCATATTCTGTGTTGAAACACAGCAGGTCTCAACTTCCTCAACAAGTTTTAAATGTGATTATGGAAGCTAGAAGACCTAGTACAAGGAAAGTGTACGAGAAAATGGAAGAGATTTTTATTTTGGAGTACAGCAAAGAATTTGCAGGTTTCTGAGCCTAATTTGAGTGCGGCTCTTCAATACCTTACTGAGTTATTGGACAAAGGTTTGTCCTTCTCTTCTATTAAGATTCATGCTGCAGCAATTTCAGCTCACTATGATTGTGACCCACCATTGTTTTCACATCCTTTGTTCAAGCAGTTTCTTAGAGGGGCAAAGAATATAAGGCCCCACGTAGAGCTCCTACTCCTGCTTGGGATCTCAATTTTGTGTTGGAAAACTTACTCTACAACCTTTTGAGCCTGCGGCTACTGCTGAATTGAAATACTTGTCATGGAAGACTGCTTTTCTGTTGGCTATTACTTCTGCAAGAAGGGTGTCTGAGTTGCAGGCCCTTATGGCAGTAGAGCCATTTTTGATTTTCCATAAGGATAGGGTATCATTACGTACTAATCCTTCCTTTATGCCTAAGGTGGTTTCTAGTGTGGCTTTAAACCAGTCTATTCATTTGCCTACTTTTTATGCAGACCCCCAAGATAAAGGGGAAAAGATTTTGCACACTTTAGATGTACACAGGCAATTGCGTTATTATTTAAGCAGGACTAAGGATTTTAGGCAGTCTCAGCAGTTGTTTGTTTCTTTTGCTTTGAGTTCGCAGGGCAAGCCTGTGTCAAAACAAACTATTTCTAGGTGGATTGGCTTTTGCATTGCATTTTGTTATTCCCATCATGGCAAAGAGATTCCAGCTGGGATTAGGCCTCATTCCACTAGGGCTGCTGCCACTACAACAGCATTTCTAAGGGGTGGCAACTAAGGATATTTTGGAAGCAGCTACTTGGAGTTCAGTGCATACTTTCTCTAAGCATTATCACCTTCCTATCTACTCTAAGTCTAGGGCTGGTTTTGCCACGGCTGTTTTGCAAGGCATGTTGTCAGCTCCTGCTTCTTTATGATTTGCCAGCCTCCCTTACCTCTGCTTTGGGATTCTACCCAATAGTAAGGACTGCAGCAATGGGGAACGAAGAACATAGTACAGTTTTGTACCTACCATAAATGTAGATGTTCGAGGATCCCATTGCTGCAGTCCAATTTACCCTCCCTCCTTCCCCTCTGTGTTTAGGGGTGGTTGTGTAGGTGGGTTTCATGCTTATATTTTTTGTATATGTTCTTGTATATATTGTGCATATTTTTGGTGCAGGTATTTTGGGCCTTGTCTTTTTAGGGTCTTCTGACATCTGGGGCAAGAAAAGACTGAGGATATGACGCCGGTCATGCGCATTAGTACCCTGACGTACTGACGTCAGTCTAATGCGCCCTGACCGACGTCAGCCTTATACTCTGGTATTCGGGCCGACTGGATGCGGACTATACCCAATAGTAAGGACTGCAGCAATGGGATCCTCGAACATCTACATTTATGGTAGGTACAAAACTGTACTTTATGTCTTACCAGAACGTTCCATCTATGTTGGTTCATCTTCTTTCATTCATCACTTCCCACCCTCCTTCCCCCACCAAAGGCTCCTGGCGGATACTTTGGGTCCAAGTGGTGTCTTAGGGCATTTACTTGTATAACATGGGCAAACTCGATCTCAGGTGACAGGGAGAAGGGCATTGTAGGTAGAAGCTTAGCTCAAGAGTTTTTTGGCTGGCGCGAGCTTGGTACTAGGCCAACTCTATTCCGAGAGCTCTGAACCGAACCCATTGATGAAGAATGAAAGAAGATGAACAACACAGGTGGAATGTTATGTTAAGGCATAACTTCTTGTCTGAAGTAGTTAACTTCGTTTGATCATCAACTTGTGGGTTACATATCCGAGCCGGCAGCATACCAAGCAAAAGATCTGAGCTCCAAGCTCCTCCCCCTACCCATACTGCACTGCAACTTCCTTCCGATCCCCAGATCTCATTTGCCGCAGCTTCGCCAGCAGGGGATTCTTGAGCTCCAGGCAAGTGTCAGGGTTTTTTTTCTCTAAAACTTGGTCTGTGTGTGCCCTTTTTGATAATTTTGAGGTAAATTATTAGTTATCCATGATACTTATTGGGTTTTTCCTTGTTTGAAAGTTGAAAACTTTCATTTAGTGTAGGCCTCCCTTCCCGCCCGTCTTGTGTGTGTTCTCTAGGATGTCAGAAAGTGACTTTGTCCAAGTGCACAGAGTGTGGCCACAAGCTGTCTCCAGCCGATGGTCACACTCTGTGTGTAGTTTGCTTGGGGGTTGTCCATTTGTCTTCCGGCTGCAAGATTTGTGCGACCTTCAACCCCTGAGCCCTGCGGGATCGCAGGAATAAGTTGATTCTGGCGGGTCTTCTACCCGCAGAATCAACTTTTGCCTCTTCTTCAGCTTCCTTACCAGCCACGGCTGTGTCTATTCAGCCTTCTGACCCTTTTCCCCTGTCCGGGACTCACCCTCCCACCTTACCACAGGGAGAGAGAGAGGCCAAGAAGATTAAGGAAAAGCACAGGGATACAGAGAGACATGTGGATAAGGATAAAGATAGAGAGAGGGGCCGCAAGCGACAGGCCGAGTTAATATCCAACGGCCCCTCCCGCTAAAATAATGTTGTCTCCAGTAAAAGTTGCCAGTTCATCCTTTCCTTGGCTCCGTTCACCACATTTTTCTCCGGAGCCGGAGGATGAGGCTAGACCACCCTTGAGGTCGTCTTTGTGTCGGCTATCCCGGCCGGCATCGGTGGCATCCTCCAGATCAACCAGAAGCATCTCTGAAGCAGACATGGATCGGATGATGCGAAGGTTTCTACAAACTCAAATGCAGATGGGGGTATTGCTGGCTCCCCCCCTCCCAATGCGGGGAGTTCAGCTCCTTTTTTCACCCCGATAGCTCCTTCTCTGATCCACCATCGGATGTTGGAGTCTGTAGATCCGAGGAGCCCCGGAGTCAGGGGTTTGGCACAGATTGTGCCTTCGGCCTCGATGCCAGCTATGCCCTCGAGTCTGTCAGATCCGCTTTCGGATCCGAGCTCTCGGAGCCAAGAGTTGGGCGTCTGATCCAAGGGGTGAGTGTGTCATCTGCTCCGTTGTGCTCAGGGCATACCGTACCTTCGGGTCCGATCGTTCCAGCTTTGGCTGCGATCCCTTCGTTGGATCCGAGGGTCTTGGCTACCAGTTTCAGGGAGGCCGGGTCTCCCTCTGCATTCGATGTCGTGGAGAGGGTTCTCTCTGGAGGATCGAGACCCCTCAATCTGTCCTTGGGGTCCATCCCTGCTCCCTCACAGTTGGGTTTGTCTTCTGTCATCCAGTCCCCCCAGGGACAGCGTGTGTCCATTGCGCCCCAGACAGTTCCCTTGGAGGAACAAGAAACCATTTGTGAGCCCTCACTGGAGAGTCCTCCCGAGGAGGTCCCTCACAAACGCCAGTGTAAGAGGAGGCACTTGGACTCCCCTGAGTTCCTCACCGAGGATACCGACTTGGAGGAAGGGGAAGGTTCACCCAAATCACCCCCCGAAGACGTCTCCTTCGGAGACATTATGGAAATCCTTTGCCAGAGGGGGGGTGGTCCACCCAAAAACCTTCCTCTGACGAGTCTGTATTTCTGGAGGAGTTCAACACAGGCCCATCTATCTCTTGGGTGTCCCCCCCCCCCAGCCAACCCTCTGGTAGACCTTACCACCAGAGCTTGGAGGGAAGCGGACACTGTGGAGCCTATACCCAAAAGACCCGACAAAATACTGAGTCCACTGGCAGATAGAGCTTCTTGGAACAAAGGTTCTCCGGTTGATGCCATGGTGGTAGCTGCGACCACAAAAAAAGGAACTCGCCCAAGAATGTTCCTTGGTCCACCCCCCAGACAAGGAGTCCAGGACTATGGACCATCTTGGAAAGCGGACTTTTGCTTCAGTCACATTTACTATAAGAGTGCTGAATTACTTGGCCCACATAATTCGACTGCAGTGGGACCTCATGAAAGAGTACGCTGAGTCTCCCCCAGAGTCCATGTCAACCGAGGATAAATGGACCTTCTCAGCTTGTATGGCCACGCTCAAGTCTGTGTCCAATACGTCCATGCATTTATTCTCTCATGCCATCGAGGGAGCTGCTAGGGCTAGTAGGTCCAGCATCGCCTTAAGGCGTCATGCCTGGCTCTTTCTTTGTGACTTCTCGGAACCCTTCAAGGCGTCCTTCGCTAATGCACCCTTTGACGGTTCCACCCTGTTCGAGAAGACTGTGTGCGATACGCTTGTCCACTTGTCCAGAGCGAGAAAGACGGGAAGATGCTGTCATCCTCCAGGAACCAGCAAGGGCAAAAAGAAGCTGTGGTTCCGGAATGCTCAGGACTCCTCCTCCCCCAGAGGCAGAGGGGGACAAGGTGGATGCCAGCCCAGAGGCAGAGGAGGGCCAAAGAACTTCGGGTCACACAAACCTTTTTCAGAGAGACCCGCGCAGCAACCCTGAGGGGTTACCCAACTGCTCCTCTCTGGAGGCAGTCGGGGGGTGTTTTTCGATGCACCTAGCCCAATGGGAGTCCAACACGACAGATCACTGGGTGCTTCGAATAATATCCAGAGGCTATTCTATTCCCTACATAAACAAGCCCCCTTACACAAGGCGCCTCCCGGACGTCCCACCCACTCAGAGGGAGGCCGCGGCCTTGGAAATACAAAAACTACTAGAAAAAAGACCCATCCAGCAGGTACCCCCAGATCAGTCCGGATCAGGTGTCTATTCCAGGTTCTTTTTGGTGCCAAAAAAGATGGGGGACCCAAGACCAATTCCCGACTTGTCAACAATGAACTTGTTCGTTGCCAAGGAAACGTTCTGGATGGTCACACTTCAAGTCCATCCTGCCCTTCCTGTAGGAGGAAGACTGGTTGTGCTCGATAGACCTCAAGGATGCATACTACCATATTCTGATGGACAGGCAATCCAGGAGGTTCCTCCACTTTCGGCTAGGGGTCAGTCATTATCAATTCAGGGTCCTACCCTTTGGTTTCAGCACAGGCCCCAGGGTGTTCACCAAGGTCATGGCAGTTGTAGCGACCCACCTGAGACTTCATGGCATTCAGGTCTTTCCGTACCTGGACGACTGGCTTCTCACCACTCCCACTAGGCATCTGCTCTTACTAGCCAGAGATTTCTTTCTCCGGATATCACCTTGACTAGGGATTACCATAAACCTAAGGAAGTCTTCCCTTCAACCTGTTCAAGTGTTAGACCTCATAGGGGCAAAAATAGATTCTCGCCAGGCCAGGATATTCTTAACCCAAGACAGACTACACAGCCTGACACTTCATGTGTTAGTGCTTCTGCAGTCCCCTGCACCCCCTGCAGAATTAGTCCTGAGAGCCTTAGGGTCCATGGCAGCAGCTATCAACCTGATCCCTTGTGCTCGTCTGCATATGAGAATTTTACAGTAGACGTTGCAAGTTCAGTGATCGATTCTTCATCAACCTCTAGATTTTCCAATCCCTCTGAGCAGAGTGTGCAGAAATGCCCTCACGTGGTGGCTCCAGTCTCGGAATTTGCAGGAGGGACGTCTCTTTCTTGCACCCCAACCCCAAGCCACGGTGACCACGGATGCCTCCCACCTAGGATGGGGGGCATTGTTTGGGCAGGACTGTTCAAGGTATGTGGACTCAAAACAAGACGTTCTGCATATAAATGTCCTAGAGATGAGAGCGGTCCTTTTAGCGTTGCAGGCCCTTCCTGCTTATCTACCTTTGGGAACTATTGCGATCCAGTCAGACAATATGTCAGTGGTCTGGTATATCAACAAACAGGGAGGAACCAAGTCTTATCCCCTTTGTCAAGAAGCCATGAGAGTCTGGGAATGGGCGATTTCTACCAACCGCTTTCTGATAGCAATGCACATTCTGGGTCGGTCCAACATCTTCGCAGACAAATTGAGCAGAATTATCCTTTCTCCTTACGAGTGGTCTCTGAACTCTTGTGTAGCGGAACAGATCTTCCTCAAGTGGGGTCAGCCTTGCTGCGATCTGTTTGCATCGCTTTCCATTGTGAAGTGCAGTACGTTATTCGCTCTAATCCCCCCGAGAGGGGAAAACCCCAGAGACGCTCTCGTTCATGCTTGGCCACCCAGTCTTCTTTATGCATATTCCCTGCTCCCACTCATGATAAAGTTCTTACAGAAAGCTTGCCGGTTGGAGAGCAGATTGATCCTCATAGCTCCATTCTGGCCTTGTCAAGTCTGGTTCCCCTGCCTACGGCCTCATCTCATAGCTCCACCATGGGTCTTTGATCCCATTCCAAATCTAATTCGTCCTCCCTCGGGAATGCTTCCTCCGAATCTGGACAGACTGAAGCACACAGCTTGGCTGCTCCAGTTCCACTAGTTGCTAGGACTCCCGGTATCTCTTCTCCTGTTAAATCTGTCTTGGTTGCGGTACATAAATCCTCTACCAGGAAAATTTATTCTAGCAAATGGAGACGCTTTTCCATTTGGGCTTCACAGAGAAATCTAGATCCTTTTACTGCTCCAATCCCAGCAGTATTAGACTTTTTGTCTCGTATCTTCCAGCAAGGAGCCAGCTCCTCCACAATGAAGATCCAGCTGGCGGCTATTTCTCATTTCCATGTAGGGGACAATTTAGGCTCCCTCGCTGCTGCCAGAATTTGTAAGACCTTTTTGAAAGGCACTTTTCTTCTGTGACCCCCTATTAGGAGTCCGTCACTGCCGTGGGATCTGACTGCGGTTCTTCAGGCCTTAGTTGCACCTCCTTTCGAGCCCTCGGCATCAGTTGACTTAAAATTTTTGTCATGGAAGATGGCTTTTCTGGTAGCTATAACTTCAGCAAGGAGAGTGTCGGAGCTGCAAGCTCTTTATATGAAACTCCCATACCTTGTGTTTCATAAGGACAAGGTGTCTCTCAGGACTAATCCATCCTTTCTTCCTAAAGTTGCTTCTGAGACAAATATTAATCAATCTATTAATCTGCCTGTCTTTTTCCCTAATTTTCAGAACAAAGGGGAATACAAACTTCATTTGCTGGATGTTCACAGGCAGTTACGTTTTTATTTGCACAGGACGGCGGCCTTTTGCAAATCTGATCAACTTTTTGTTTCTTTTGCTAAGCCCTTTTTAGGGAAACCAGTTTCAAAGGTGACTCTGGCTAGGTGGATTTCCCTTTGTATCCTACAAGCATACAGAGAGCTTGGTTTACCAGAACCAGTAGGAGTTCATGCCCATTCTACACGTTCTCTGGCGACGTCTACAGCATTCTGGTCTAGAGTTTCCCTGGATGACATTTGCTCAGTGGCATCTTCTCACCCCTTTATTAATCATTCTAAACTGGATTTGGAGTCTAGAGGAAGGGCTTCTTTTGGCTCTGCAGTGCTCTGGAATATCCTTCCTTAAGGGCCTCCCAAGATTTCAGGTAGCTGGGGACTCTGTCCCACAGGTTGTTGATCAAATGAAGTTAACTACTTCAGATAAAGAAGTTATGTACTCACCATAACGTTCCATCTGAGTAGGTAAACTTCAATGTTAAGTTGTCAATCTCGCCTTCATTCTTGCTGGATCGGCTCCGACTCGGCCAGTACTAAAGCTCGAGAGCTAATTCCACCGGCTCGAGGCTCCCCTATATCCCACAATGCTAGGCGGTAACTACCCAGATCTCGTTTGCCGCTATAGCTGACGAGGTGCTTTTCTACCGGTTCAGGCAGGTGAGTTAGACTTTTACCTTATTAGGTACTTCTTAAACCCCCTTTTTTGTTGTGATACCATAACCTTTTAGTTTAATTAAATATTTAGATTAATCGACCCCTGTTTGTCGAGTCTTTTTTCCCTTTCTTCCCTTATCTTGTAGGTCTTCGGCCCCCTACCCTTCCCCCAGTCCATTAGTGACTAAACTAGTTCTTTTCTGTTAAGGGCTTGTGTGTGTGTGTTTGTGACTTGCTTTAGCCTTAATAATTTAATTTAATAATTTTTTCTGTAAAGGGTGTGTCTGTAGTGTGTTTGTGTGTGTCAGGCACTCCTTTTTGCAATGTCAAAAGACAAGGTCTCAGGCTTCAAGAAGTGTGACTCGTGCTGTCAGAAAATGTCTCTGACAGATGGTCACACTTCTTGTGTGTATTGCCTGGGGCCTTTGCACCTGCAGGACTCTTGTGCTGTTTGTCATGGGTTTAGCCCTAGAGTCCTGCAGGAACGCAAGAATAAACTGATCTTGCGGGGCTTATTAAAGCCTGAAGGCCCCCTGACTCAGTCTGTGTCAGGGAAGCCTTCCAAAACTTCCAAACAGTCGGCTCCGGTTCCAGAGTCAACTGCTGGAAAGACTAAGTCGGCTTCGACATCGGCTCCGGCTGGAGCCAATGTTTCTAAGCCTCATACTGTTACCTCGGCTCTGGCTGGAGCCGAGGCTGATAAAACTCAGTCGGCTCCGATACTTTTATCGGAGCCACAGTCTAGGAAGAGGTCCAGATCCCCCTCTATCGGCTCCGTGCATTCGGCGCCAGGATCCCCTCTTCTTTCAGAAAGAAGCCACAAAACTCATTCCTCACGGCCTTCCAGATTATCTGACCATGATTTGCAAAGGGTAGTGAGTAGACTTCTCAAATCTGAGGCACTGGCCCAAATGTTGCATAGCCCGACTCACCAGTCAGTGGCTATTTCCGTTCCCCAATACATTCCTCCTCCGACTTCTTTGAGTTCGGAGCCAGGGCTCGTCGGAGCCATGACTGTCAGTGCGTCGGATCCGATACCTTCCATTTCGGCTCCGTCGTCTGCTCCGATCTCCTCCTTGGAGGGATCTCGGCACCGGGCTTCCCTTGTCGGCTCCGAGGGGGCAAGTGGCATCGGACCCTTGTCCAACCCTGCTCTCCCTCTCGGGGCTTCGGCGTTGGTGAGTTCGGCTCCGACATCGGCTTCGGAGCCGTCCCTGTTGGTGCCGGGGGAGGTCCTTGTCTCTTCGGAGCGGGGGCCTCGGGCCTTGCCTGACAAGGGTGCTTTTAAGGTCATGCGGAGCGTGCTAGAACCAGGTTCTGCCCCTCAGTCAGCTCCTTCAGTCCCTCCATCTACAGTGCCTGCGGTGATTTCTACTCACCCCCTTGTCTTAGACCGCAGAGAGCCAACTCCTCAAGTTTCCCCATTGGGAATTTCCTCCTCTTCCGAGGCCTCTCCTGACCCTGCAGGAGATCCCCCAAGGAAGAGGCAGTGCAAGAGGAAGCACATTGACTCCCCTGAGTCTATCACCTCTGACACTGACTTAGAGGAATCCGAAGGTTCCCCTCGATCCCCCTCTGAGGATGTCTCCTTTGCTGACATCCTTGAGATCCTGAGACAGAGGGGGAACTGGCCAGCCCTTAACCCTTCAGAGGATGAGTCAGTGTATCTTGAGGCGTTTAGCTCTCACCGTTCTACCTCCTGGGTGTCCCCTCCCTTTGACCCCCTTATGGAAGTGGTGGCAAGGAAGGCTTGGATGGCTCCTGACTCAGTGGAACCCACCCCAAGGAGACCATCTAAATTTATTACTGCCCCCAGAGATAAAGATTTTTTATCCAAAGGTGTCCCTGTTGATGCCATGGTGGTGGCTGCGGCCACTAAGAAGGAGTTAGCAGATCCTTCGGTTCCTGTCCATCCTCCTAATAAGGAATCTAGGACGATGGACAGGTACGGCAAGCGGATGTTCTCATCAGCGACCTTTTCAATGCGGTCGCTGAACTACTTATGCCACTTCACTCGTCTCCAGAGAGATTTACTCAAGGATATGGGTGAACTGATAAAGGATCCTACAGCTGAGGGGTTCAAAGACACAATGAACTCCCAGTTGGCAACCCTGAATTCCATCGTTAACTCCTTCATGCGGCTGGTCTCATATGCAGCAGATGGGGCGAGTAGAGCCGCAGGCACAGGTGTTGCCTTACGACGTCACACCTGGATGCGGCTATGCAACTTTGCGGACCCTTTCAAGGTGTCCTTCACCAATTCTCCCTTTGATGGATCATCCTTGTTTGGTCCACAGGTGAAGGATACATTGACCAGGTGCGAGGTAGAAGGTAAGACTCTCTCTGCTGTAGGAGTCCGTTTTTCTACCCCTTCTAGACCCTATCCCAAAGGTCAAAGGGGAGGAGAGATGTGGTTCCGCAAACAATCCCAGGGAATCTCATCTGACGCACAAGGCCGATTCCCCTCTAGAGGCAGAGGGGGAATAATAATAGACGCCACCCTAGAGACAGAGGAGGTCCGCAAAACCAGGGTAGCAGAGAAATGTCCCTTTCAGCATCCCTGAGGGGCTGCCCCGGCTGTCCACCTTCGGAGGCAGTCGGGGGAAGGTTATCCCTGTACCTAAAAGCCTGGCTTTCCCTTACTCAAGACAAATGGGTACAGTCGATCATATCCGAGGGTTACAAAATTCCCTTTATTCACATCCTAACCCAACCCAAAAGATCCCTTCCAGATGTTCCACCCGGTCTAAGGGAACAAGCAGCATTAGAAATTTCAAAGCTGCTATCAAAAAGAGCTATCCAATCAGTCCCAGCAGACCAGCAAGGATCCGGAATCTACTCCAAATTCTTTTTGGTACCAAAGAAAACAGGGGACTGGAGACCCATACTGGATCTCAGCTACTTAAACAAGTATGTCAGGAAAACAAAATTCCGGATGGTCACGCTACAGTCCATTCTACCCTTCTTGGGTCAGGACAATTGGATGTGCTCGATAGATCTTCAGGACGCGTACTACCACACCAAAATGAACAGACGCTCCAGGAGATATCTCCGCTTCAGGCTGGGAGCCAGTCACGGGCCCTGCCCTTTAGTCTCACTACAGCCCCCCGTGTGTTCACCAAATGCATGGCAGTGGTCGCGGCTGACTTGAGACATCAAGGATCCCAGGTGTTTCCATATTTGGACGACTAGCTCCTTACCGCCACCACCAGACATCAGCTTCTTCTATCCAGGGACTTCACCATCCAATCTTGCCAAGCTCTAGGCATTTCGATAAATTTCGAAAAATCTGCCTTGTCGCTTTGTCAATCTATTATCTTTATAGGCGCCACCTTAGACACACTCAATCTTTCAGCCAGACTCACAGAGCAGAGAGTGTCAGACATTCGGAACCAAGTTTCCCTTCTCTTACTATGCAACAAAGTCAAAGCCAGACTAGTTTTGAAGGTACTAGGACTCATGGCAGCAGCTATTCCCCTTCTCCCCTTAGCTCGCTTTCACATGAGGATCCTCCAATGGATGCTGTGTACTCAATGGTCCTTTCAACAGCTCCCGATGTCCCATACCATATTGATAACTCAATCATGCAAGAATCAACTGTCTTGGTGGATCACATCACCTCAACTTCTGAGGAAGACCTTCACCCCCAGTCGCCACGTTGACAACAGATGCCTCCCTGATCGGGTGGGGGGGGGCATTATCAGGGCAGGACAGTCCAGGGCACGTGGCAACCTTTCGAGTGCCACTTGCACATAAATGTTTTAGAGATGAGAGCAGTGCTTTTAGCGTTGCAAGCCCTTCACGACCCTCTTCCCACTGGGACTATTGCAATTCAAACAGACAACATGTCCGTAGTGTGGTACATCAACAAACAAGGCGGAACCAGATCATACCCTTTATGTCGAGAGGCACTCAGACTTTGGCAATGGGCGAACTCTTCTCAGCGTTTTCTGATAGCAACGCACATTCCCGGGAAATCCAACGTTATTGCAGACAAATTGAGCAGAGAAATTCTCATGCCCCACGAGTGGTCTCTAAAGAAATCAGTTCTAGAAGAAGTATTCCTAAGATGGGGCCAGCCTTGCTGCGATCTTTTTGCTACGCCCCAAAACAGCAAGTGTCACGACTTCTTCACTCTCTTCCCGTTACCAGGCCATCCCACCAGAGACGCTCTAGTCCACGATTGGCCCCGGGGACTTCTATATGCCTTTCCCCCCTTTCCACTGATATCTCAACTAATTCAGAAAGCCATCACCTTGAGAGTGACAATGATCCTCATTGCCCCTTACTGGCCTAGACAGATTTGTTTTCCCTTTCTTCATCGTTACCTTTTGGAGCAGCCTTGGCATCTGGACCCAGTACCAGATCTGATAACCCACCAATCGGGTCAGCTGCACCAATCTCTACCTTCTTTAAACCTCACAGCGTGGTTTCTCCGATTCCAACCTTAGTCAGGCTTCCCTCAATATCTCGCTCGGTCCGAGATATCTTGATAGCCTCTCATAAATCTTCTACCCGGAAGATTTATAGTAGCAAATGGAAACGCTTTTCTTTTTGGGCAACATCAAAAAACATAGATCCCTTTACTGCACCTATCCAGTCTATTCTAGACTTTCTAGCAGAACTCTTTCATTTAGGATCTTCTGCATCAACCATTAGAGTTCAATTGGCTGCCATATCAAATTTTCATGTTGGTGTTTCAGAGTCTATCATCATGGCTCACAAACTCTGTAAAGCCTTTTTAAGGGGCGTATTTCTTCTCAAACCTCCAATCAAAGACCCCCCCCGCCCCAATGGGATTTGAACTTGGTTTTGGCATCTTTAATTCTTCCCCCCTTCGAGCCGGCGGCTTCATGTTCTCTGAAGTTGCTTTTTGGAAGACACTTTTTCTGGTAGCTATAACTTCAGTGAGAAGGGTATCTGAACTCCATGCTCTGTGCAGTCGTCCTCCTTACTTAGTGTTTCACAAAGACAGGGTATCCCTCTGTACTAATCCATCCTTTTTGCCTAAAATTTCCTCTCAAATAAACCTAAACCAAATTATTGATCTCCCGGAACAAAAGCTACATTTTTTGGATGTTCATCGCCAACTTAGATATTACTTAGACAGGACTAAACAATTTAGGAAATCTAATCAATTGTTTCTGTCATATGCGGAAGGGAAATTGGGCCTTCCAGTTACTAAAGTATCCCTCTCTAGATGGCTCACCTCTACAATTACCTTCATCTATGAGATCAGACATCAAAAACTACCCTCAAGACCTAGAGCTCATTCAACTAGGGTATTGGCTACATCCGTAGCTTTTCAGGATAGGCTGCCAATAGATTCCATTTGTGCAGCAGCCACCTGGGCTTCTCCTCATACATTCATTTCACATTACAAATTGGACATGGTTTCCAGAAGCCGTGCCAATTTTGGTTCCACTGTTCTCAAGAGTCTGTTCCAATAGGCCACCCGGGATAAGGTGCTAGGGACGCGGTCCCATCCAGCAAGAATGAAGGCGAGATTGACAACTTAACATTAAGAAGTTATGTACCTACCATAACGTTCCATGTTAGTTGTCTTCTTCTCGCCTTCTTTCTTGCGTCCCACCCTCCTTCCCCCAAGCCTGGGCAGACCGACAGGGATTCAGTTTGTGTTCTTCGTCTGGAAGTTGTCATTCCCACACGTTCTTCCACCTCTTTTATCCTTACTGAGGTCTGCCATACTATTACGCAGATTGTTTTGAGGTGGGTTTCCCTACTCCATTCTATGGAGTCTAGGATTGCTTGGTATAGCTATCAAACGCGATCTGAGTAGTTACCGCCTAGCATTGTGGGATATAGGGGAGCCTCGAGCCAGTGGAATTAGCTCTCGAGCTTTAGTATTGGCCGAGTTGGAGCCGAGGATCGGCTCCGAACCCATCCAGCAAGAAAGAAGGCGAGAAGAAGACAACTAACATGGAACGTTATGATAGGTACATAACTTCTTATTTGTCAGCAACTGTCCCTCCCTCCTTCCCCCTCCCCCTTGCCTTGGAGTTTTTTTTTTTTTTTTTTTTTTTTTGCTGAACTCGATGTCCAGAGTTCACAAGTTGGAGGTTTGTCCTTGGTTTAGGGGTCTCAGGTTAGTTTTTTGGTGTCATGTATGGAGTGGCAAACTCAATCTGAGGATTGGAAGGAGGTTGCAGTGCAGTATGGGTAGGTGAGGAGCTTGGAGCTTGGATCTTTTGCTTGGTATGCTGCCGGCTTGGAACCGTAACCCACAGGTTGCTGACAACTGAAGTTTACCTACTCAGATGGAACGCTATGGTGAGCATATAACTTCTTTTTTTGCCTAAACCCTAGGCATTATCCAGTAACAAGTTTATTACAAAGCATGTAAATGAAAAAGAATATTGAATATTATAAGAGTTTTTTTCTGGTAAACAAGGTACCCGTAGCAGATGTTCTTCATCTCACATTGCTGCAGTCCTAACACTTGGGTAGTCCGCTGTCCCAGTCGGCCCGAATACCAAAGTATAAGGCTGACGTCGGTCAAGGCGCATTTGTCTGACATCAGGACGTCAGGGTACAAATGCGCATGACCGACGTCATATCCTCAGTCTTTTTTGCCGCATGGTCCGATGCAGAAGCAGTATTGCGAGTGCAGGTTGGCGTTCTGAAATTTTCTGAAGTCGGAGTTTCAGACCGAATCAAAGTTGGCTAAGTACCCGCTAGAATATTTTGGTTTTTTCTTGCCTCAGTATTTAACCGGATGTCAGAAAAGTGAATAACTGTATTTCTTGTGGGAAACAGATACCTCATAGAGATTACCATACCTTGTGTATACCTTGCTTAGGGCCTGAGCACGACGTTGTTGGCTGTCGCTCTTGTGCTAGATTTAACAAACGCACTATTAAGAGAAGATTAGATTGTGCCAGGTTAGTTTTTGGGAAGCGTTGTAATTACAACATGCCGCCGGATGCTCACGCCCGCTTTGTCTAAAAGCGCAAGGACAAAGCAGCGAAGCCTAGGGTGGAAGAACCGTCTGTCCCGGACGCCGGTTCTTTAGAGGGCTCAGTGGAGCCGGTGGTTCTACCAGAAGTTCCTTTGGATTCTCAGGAGAGACTTTACTGTTACAAGATGTGTCCTCTCAGGAGGTAGGCCAGGCTGAAGGGGCTTCTCAGGTAGCTGTTCTCCCTCCCTTCCTAAGGTGGTTAGGCCCTCCCTTCTGTTTCCAAGGCTTCTTCTAGAGGCAGGCCAGGGTTAACTTCAGTGGGGTCTCCCTAGTTCTTCAGGGTCTCTGCCTAAGAAACATATGCTTAAAATGGCAGAAGATTTGATTACTATGATTAGAGGTTCTATGCCCCCCCCTGATAAGAGGCCTAGGGTGGAACCTGAGCTTGAGAGTTTTGAGCAGTGTTCGGAGGCTTCTGAGTCTTCGGCTGAAGACTTGCAGGAGTATCCTCCTTATTCTGATTCTGATGTAGATGACTCTACACCTTCGGCTTCTCCTCCTGAGGATTTTTCTTTTTCAGAGACTCTTCATTCCATGAGGGAGCATTTTAAATGGGAAGGTCAAGATTTCTCTGATTCCAGGAAAAGGCTTAGGGAATTTTTGTTTCTACCCCAGCAATTGCCTTTAGCTATACCTCCTGTTCTGGATGTGGTAGAGGATGTTTTTGCAGAGGCTTCCCTGAACCCTGATTCTTTGCCTCCTGCCCCAGTTAAACCGGATAGGTATTATAGGGTACCTGAAGCTCATAAGTATCTTTTTAAGAGTCCTAGGGCAGACCCAGAAACTGTTTCTCAGGGCCCTAAAGGTGTTAAGGCTTCTGTTGTTAAAAATCCTGTTCCTTCTGATAAAGAGGCAAGGGCTTTGGATAGATGGGGAAAGAAGGTGTATACTTCTTCCACTTTAGCCATGAGGGCTTTGAATTGCCAGTTTCACATGTTGAAATACCAAAATTATCTCCTTTCACAATTGAAGTCTAAGGTAGATGCTCTGGCGGAAGGTATTGAGTGTAAAGAGTTTCAGGATTTAGTTCATGTTTCTGAACAGGTGGGTAAGCATTCATTGCAATGTGGTTTTGATGCTGTACAGGCCTCTTCGAGGGTGGCAGCCACTGGTTCTGTTCTTTGCAGGCACGCCTGGCTGAGGGATCAGAATTTAGCTGAACATGTAAAACCAAGGATTTTAGATGCTCCTTTACAATCTGATGTGTTATTTGGTGCGCCTGTGGAAGCAGTTTTAAAGAAAATGGAGGACAAGGCTAAGTCTATGCAGACTGTTAAAGATTTTTTGCAGGTTCAGCCTCCAAAGTTTAGTAGAAATTGGCCTACTAAGGGGTGGACTTATCCTTCTTATGATTCTCAGTCTAGGGGTAGATCTAGACGTGGTAGGGGCAGAGCTCAAGGTTCTTTTAGGCCTAGAACAGGCAGTTCGCCTGCCCAGTCTTCTGGTGAGGGCAGGGGTCAGTCCTTTCGTAAGCAGACCCAATGACTTGCCTTTTCAGCTGCCAGAGCCTTCTCGTCTGGCAGCACCTTTGGGAGGAAGGCTGGCACTTTTCAAAGAAAATTGGAGTGTTATTACCCAAGACAGATGGGTATTGGATATCGTTCACCACGGTTACAGGTTTTATTTCCATACCTTGCCTCCTTTCAAAGGCATGCCAGACATTCCTCCTATACAAAGAAAAGAGGCTCACAAGCAAATTTCTCTGTTACTCCAGATAGGGGCCATTCAGCCGGTTCCTGTGCCAGAAAGGGGCCTAGGATTTTATTCTCGCCTGTTCCTAGTACCAGAAAAGGGGAACATGTGGAGACCAATTTTGGATTTGTCTATCCTCAACACTTATCTGGACATTCCCAAGTTCAAAATGTTGACGTTACAACAGCTTTTACCTCTGCTGGGCAAAGATCACTGGATGGTAACTTTAGATCTCAAGGAGGCTTACCTTCATGTGCCTGTCAGACTCAGTTGCAGGAAGTATCTGCGTTTCCGAGCTGGAAATTTCCATTATCAGTTCTCTGCATTGCCCTTTGGCTTATCTACTGCGCCCAGAGTATTCACAAAAGTTCTGGCTCCAGTTGTAGCTTTCTTCAGGCTAAAAGGAATACAAATCTATCCTTACTTGGACGACTGTCTGATTCTGGCTCAAGAAAAGGACGAGCTTCTTCAGCATCTGGAATATGTGATAGCAGTGCTAAGATGCCTGGGGTATTCTGTGAACGAAATAAAGTCCAGTCTAGTACCCTCTCAAGACATGTGCTTTCTGGGTGTGAGACTGAATACAGCAGCCCAGATGGCCTTTTTAACCCCGGACAAACAAAAGAATCTTTCCCTTTACTTCCATCAACTATCTCTTCAGTCCGGGCTGACTGCAAGGGCAGTCCTTCAAGCCTTAGGGTTCATGGCATCTTGTATTCTGGTGCTTCCCAATGCCAAACTGCATATGAGGAAGCTGCAATGGTATCTAAAAAATGTATGGACACAGCACTGCCAGGATTTGGACACTGTCATTCCAATAATACCTTGCATTCAAAAGGAATTTTTGTGGTGGGCTCAGGAATGTCACCTAAACAAGGGACTCTCTGTGACCCGGCCAGAGGCGAGTCAGATTCTAACGACAGATGCCTCAGACATAGCTTGGGGAGCTCATCTGAATGGAAAGTGGATACAAGACAAGTGGCCTGCTAGACTACAGCATCTACATATCGACATGAAGGAGATGTTAGCAGTCCAGTTTGCATTAATGGCTTTCAAGGAGTTACTTCTTCCAGGGCAGGTGTTGATTCTAACAGACAACACAACTGTCATGTGGTACATCAACAAGCAAGGGGGAACACATTCTTATCCTCTATGCAGGCAAGCAATGATTTTGTGGGAGACTGCGCTCAGCTTGCAGCTAAATCTTCAGGCAAGGTTTCTGCCAGGAGCACATAACTCCTTAGCAGATGTGTTAAGCAGGCAAATCATGGATCCCCACGAGTGGAAACTGGATCTTCATGTATTTCGGAAATTGACAGTGTCATGGGGAACTCCAGACATAGATCTGTTCGCTTCTCCACTAAACCACCAGCTGCCAAAGTTTTGCACGAAAAGGTTTCATCACGCAGCTTGGAAAGTGGATGCTCTTTCGTTCAGTTGGGAAAATCTTCATGTGTATGCCTTTCCACCTCTGCCTCTCCTCCCAAAGGTACTCCTAAAGGTCAGACAAGACAAGCCAAGGATGATTTTGATAGCTCCAGATTGGCCTCGGCAACACTGGTACCCATTACTGAGGAATCTGGTAAGGAAGCCTCCATGGCCTTTACCTTTAATTCCACACCTTTTGTCTCAGAGGGACGGTCATCTACTCAATGTCAAGCTTCACTCTCTTCATCTAACAGCCTGGCATATTCTGTTTTGAACCACAGCAGGTCTCAACTTCCTCAACAAGTTTTGAATGTGATTATGGAAGCCAGAAGACCTAGTACACGTAAAGTGTATGCAGAAAAATGGAAGAGATTTTTATTTTGGAGTGCAGCAAAGGATTTGGATGTTTCTGAGCCTAATTTGAGTGTGGCTCTTCAATATCTTACTGAGTTATTGGACAAAGGTTTGTCTTTCTCTTCCATTAAGATTCATGCTGCAGCAATTTCAGCTCACTATGATTGTGACCCACCATTGTTTTCTCATCCTTTGTTCAAGCAATTTCTTAGAGGGCAAAGAATATAAGACCCCACGTAGAGCTCCTACTCCTGCTTGGGACCTCAATTTTGTGTTGGAGAAACTTACTCTACAACCTTTTGAGCCTCGGCTACTGCTGAATTGAAATACTTGTCATGGAAGACTGCTTTTTTGTTGGCCATTACTTCTGCAAGAAGGGTTTCTGAATTGCAGGCCCTTATGGCGGTTGAGCCTTTTGATTTTTCATAAGGATAGGGTATCATTACGTACTAATCCTTCATTTATGCCTAAGGTGGTTTCTAGTGTGGCTTTAAACCAGACTATTCATTTGCCTACTTTTTATGCAGATCCCCAAAATAGAGGAAAAGATTTTGCACACTTTAGATGTACACAGGCAGTTGCGTTATTATTTAAGCAGGACTAGGGATTTTAGGCAGTCTCAGCAGTTGTTTGTTTCTTTTGCTTTGAGTTCTCAGGGCAAGCCTGTGTCAAAACAAACTATATCTAAGTGGATTGGGTTTTGCATTGCATTCTGTTACTCCCATCATGGCAAGGAGATTCCAGCTGGGATTAGGCCTCATTCCACTAGGGCTACTGCCACTTCAACAGCATTCCTAAGGGGGGTGGCAACTAAGGATATTTTGGAGGCAGCTACTTGGAGTTCAGTGCATACTTTCTCCAAGCATTACCACCTTCCTCTCTATTCTAAATCCAGGGCTGGTTTTGCCACTGCTGTGTTGCAGGGCATTTTGGCAGCTCCTGCTTCATTATAGTTTAGCCATCCTCCCTTACCTCTGCTTTGGGATTCTTCCCAAGTGTTAGGACTGCAGCAATGTGAGATGAAGAACATAGTACAGTTTTGTACCTACCATAAATGTAGATGTTCGAAGATCCACATTGCTGCAGTCCAATTTACCCTCCCTCCTTCCCTCTGTGTTTAGGGGTGGTTGTGTGGGTGGGGTTCTATTTTGGTAAATTTGTATATATTGTACATATATTAGGTACAGGAGTGTTTGGTGTTTTTTGGTTTTGGCCTTATTTTTTTAGGGTCTTCTGACATCTGGGGCAAGAAAAGACTGAGGATATGACGTCGGTCATGCGCATTTGTACCCTGACGTCCTGATGTCAGACAAATGCGCCTTGACCGACGTCAGCCTTATACTTTGGTATTCGGGCCGACTGGGACAGCGGACTACCCAAGTGTTAGGACTGCAGCAATGTGGATCTTCGAACATCTACATTTATGGTAGGTACAAAACTGTACTTTTTGTGTCTTGTTTGCATGTCACTAGAAGATAATTTGATAAAGAGAAATGGCTTGGAGAAAGTGTTTACATAAAGCATTCAAGTGTTTTCTCAGCTGAGAGAGCTGTAAAGATAGACCAAATCAAATAGCCCTTACTAATAACACAGGCTGTACCATGCATCTTAGCATGACTAACCTTTCTTTTTGGTTAACTCTAGCTTGTCTGTGTGGCTGTCAACTTAGAACCTTTGTTCTTATTAGGAAGCAAAAACTTCAATATTTGAAGATGTACATAGTTTTGTGTGTTATTATGAAGTTAATAGGTTTGGGAGGGGTTGGGGGATTCTGTTTCTGTGGGCTTTTAAAAAATAAAAAATTAAGTAAGATGTGGCATAGGCACAAATGGAGATGGCAAGAAACAACTGCATAAAAGTCCAACCTGCCGAACAGTATATGCATGTAACATAAAAGTTAGAACTAGACATTTAACAAAGCAGCAGTTATACATAAAATATGGTAATAATAACTATATAAGAAAATGATGTTTTCTGTGATGTCTTTCAATCTGAGTGGTCTTGCAGATAATATAAAAGAGTAGTGAACTGTATTAAAAAAATGTAGAGTGCAAAAAGCTATGCACAGGAGACATGCCTGGAAAGAACAGAACATGTGAATATGATTAAGATTTTTAGGATGGTTATTCATTGGAATGTCTGAAACAAAGGAAAGAGGTGCACTTGTATTAATTGCAAGAGGCGCTCCAATAGGGATAGAACAGGAAAAAAGATAATAATAGAAGATACATAGTACTAAGGGGCTACTTGCTAGGGAGGAGGATTACAATGGCATGCATTTACATCCCACCTAAAACTTCTATAGTGGAGCTTAAGAAAATTCTGGGAGAAATAATCAGCTTTCAGCAAGGAATATTACTTATAGGTGGAGACTGGAATTTGGATTGTAACAGTGAAGATTTGTCTTGGGGCCTAGAAGTTAAAATATAACAAAGGAGGGTAGATTTTTGAAGAAATTTATAAAAATGTTTGGCCTGGAAACTGTGAATTCAGTAGTAGGAATTCGGAGTGAATTTTACATATTAATCACGGAGATACAAAACTGGGCTAGGCTAGATAGATTTTATATCTCACAGGAACATGTGCATTTAATTGAAGGTCTTGAGATGCACCCAATAACTATTTTGGATCATGCACCATTAACTAAAATAAAAATGCAAGGTAATGAAATAAAAATGAGACACTGGTGCTTTCCCACCTATTGGTTGAAAAGAGAGGAATTTAAGGGATAGGTTTTGAGATTAATTCAGGAGCTATTAGAGAAGATAGAATTTTCTTCTGAAAACATAGCTAGGGAGTGGGATAAAACTTAAGTGGTGTTTAAAACTAGTGTGGAAATAAAGGAAGGGGAGATATGGTTAAGAAGTAAGAATTATTTAGAGGGACTGACAAATGTTAAAGTATTGCAAAATAGGGGGGATCTCTCAGAACAAGAAAAAGAGCAACTGGAGAATGCTAAACACAAAATAAGAGATTACCTCAATAATATGCATGAGTTTATAAAAATTGCAACTTGTTTGATCATTCTAGATCACAAAAACATTTAACACAAGAATTCAGGAAACAGAAAGTGGAAAGGGCTGTCGCCAAGCTTAAGGAGTCTATAACAAGGAAGATAACAAGAGATCCGGTAGAAGCATTAGAAATATTATGAAAGTTTGTATAAAGCAGGGAAATATGGAAATCGAGAAAAGGTACAAATGGAAATGTTTATGGAAGAATTAAATATCTAAATATCAGAGGTAGATGAGGCTCAATTACTAACAGTTAGGATAGGAAGAGATGAGAGAAAATGGCTATGTATAACCAATCTACAGGAAAGTCCCCAGGAATAGATGGTATTCCTGTGGACGTTTGGAGGGAAAAAAATGATAAAGATCTGGAAGGTTTTGTTTAACAGTATTTTAAGGATGAGGAGAAGTACCAGCATCCTGCAAGAAGGTGGCTGTAACACTAATACCTAAAGAGGATAAAGAACCATCGGATCCAGCTTCATACAGGCCCATTTCAATACTAAACCATGATTATAAAGTGTTTATTTCTATAATGGTTAAAAGAATGGCAAAAATCATACCAAAACTGATAGATATGGATCAGTGTGATTTTGTGAAGGGGAGTCAAACATTTGACAATATTAATAGAACACTAATGATCCAGAAGGAAGCAGAATGTAAGAAAATACCACTTTTATGGGTGGGTCTTGGTGCAGAGAAAGCATTTGACAGAGTAGACTGGGACTTCATGAGAATGGCAATGGAAGCATTTGCTTTCCCTGATGCAATTTTAAGGTTGATTAGAAGGCTATATGAAGGATCAGAGGCGAAAACTAAAGTGGGAGGAGTCCTCTCTCATAACTTCTGCTTGAGTAGAGGAACCAGGCGGGGTTGTCCGCTTTCCCCTTTGTTTGGATTATATTTTGAACCATTGGCAAAGAAAATAAGGGACTCAGAAATTCAAGGATATAATTGGTTTCATAGTCAGGAAAAGCTGGCTATGTTTGCAGATGATATTTTATACATGACAAAACCAAAAAGGGACATTACAGTGTTGTAGAACATTTCAAATCTTCTCCAGATACAAAATTAATTAATCTAAAACAAAGGCAATAGCGATAAATTGTGTACCCACACACAAATTGGTTCAGCAATATCCATATTTATGAGGACATGATAAAATAAAATATTTAGGAGCATGACTCTTGCTCATAGGTTCATAGGTTGGTACTAGGCTATCTGCCCTAGGGCCTATGCAAGCCTAGCCATAACAATTTCCTGGATATTTCTTCCCACAATATTTACTTCTATGTGGCAGCTAAGGATATATAAGAAGAGACTAAACAGAAGATAGTACAAAAATTGAGAAACTGGAAACTTTGTTATATGGATATGGATACTAAGATACAAGCCATTAAAATATTTTTAGTCCCTTTAGTCTTATACACTGGTCAGGCATATGTTTATCAACCAGAGGAGAAGCTCTAGATAGCAATTAAAAAGAGATGAAGGATTTTGTCTGGGAAGGGAAAACAGCAAGTGTCAAGTGGGATAACCTGATTCTTTCAATAGAACAAGGCAGACTAGGATTCCCCAATTTGAGGGAATATTTTAGAGCAACACAGTTAAGGCTTTTTTACATAGCACAAGCAGAAAACTGTAATTCAAAGTGGAAAGGAATGATGATGATACAGGGAGGAAGCTCAAGAAAGGTTGGGATTTTGGATGCAGACTGTTAAGGAGAACATCAAAACTCGTACAGACTATTATATTCATAAAATAGGAAGTATTTTTGTTGATAGGGATGACTGTGGTTAGGGATCCAGATAATAGGCAAGAGTGGACATGAATTTATTGGAGAAAACTGGCAAAAGAGCCAAGGTATTGGGAGAAAATAACTAGAAAGGGAAAGGTAATAGAATGGGAAGAGACCAAGAATTTATTTGGACTGCAGGTTAGAGATTGCCTTCCCTATCAAGAATTGATATCAGAGTATAGGCAAAGAGAAAGAAATAGAGGTCTCAAAAATGAAAGACCAGCACTGGTAGAATTTTTAATAGAATCTAGAATAGAAGTTGCCATTAAAAAAGGAATAATTAGTAAAGCATATAAAATATTGCACCATAATTACAAGAATCAATCAGAGGAGCTTAGAAAGGATTGGGAATAGAGATTGGATAAGCACTTCAGAAAGGGACAATGGGGGGATATTTGTATATCTCCCAAATATGTTGCAAAGTCTATAAGATTTAGGATCTTTGCCTGGAAGTGTTTACATAGGTATTTTTATACCCCAAATAGACTCCAAAGAATTATTCCTCAGGTGGTGTGACGGGCAAGAAAGAGGTGGTTGGGAACATAGTTTTTGGAGTGTAATAAGCTAGCAGACTTTAGGGATTCCCTGTAGACTACTCTGTCTGAGATGCTGGGTGAGCGAATTGGATTGACAGGGGAGATGATTTTTTTGAGCTATGATACAGAATTGGAATTCGCTAGACATAGTAAAGCCTTGCTGAGTGTAATTATGGTGGCTGCCAAAAAAGCAATTACTACAAAATGGAAATCAAAGTCTAGACCAACTTTACTAGAAGTAGTGAATATAGTAACAGAGATAAAGCAACTAGAATTGGAATCTTTAGAAAAGGGAAGGAGAAAACTACATAGAAAAAAATGGGAATTGTGGTAACAATATAAGCAGAGAAGGAAAAAGATTTAACAGGCAGGATTTGAATGAGCTATACAATGCTTAACTGACAGTGACTGGATAAATTATAAGTGATGTATAATGTTTGCAGTAGATGTTTTTCGTGTTTCACTGTTGCAGTCATCACACTTGGGTTATCCTGCCAGGGGTAGCCCTCAGTCGGCCCGAATACCAGAGACTTGGTCAGTTGCTGTCGCTACAGGACTGACGTCAGGTCATCAGTGGTATAAAATCAGGCAGCCGACGCCATTACATCAGTCTTTCTTGCCGAGTAGCCTGAAGCAGATGCAGTTTGCAAGAGTGCCGGTCACCCGCTTCCTGAGCTTTCTTTTCCGAATTGAAGTCAAGTCTTCTAAAGCTGAGTACCCCATTGGGGATCCTTTTTTTCTTGCTCTAACTGATGTCAGAAAAAAGTTAATTGTCTCGCCTGTGGAATGCAAATACCACACCGAGACTTTAATTCTTACTGTGTCACCTGTTTAGGCCCAGACCACGACGTCCCTCGCTATCGCTTTTGTGCTTTGTTCAACACCAGAGCTATGTCGTCGGGCCCTTATTGTAGCTAAATATTTTCGCTCTCAGTTCTCGTATTCCGATATGGCTTCGGTAAGCCATCCGATTACCGATCTTCTGAAAAAAACGTAAGGATAAAGACAGACTGCACAGGTCCAAAACTGCCGGCGACACTTCCGTTAAGCTAGTAGTCAGTTCTCCGGTCCTCAGTGAGATGCTTTCGCAGCCCATGATGCCCACTTCTGTGGATTCACAGGCTGCTACCAAAGACACGTTTGGAGTCCAGTATGCTACAAGACTCGTCTTCAACCAATGATCCTGCGGATGTCTCTACCTTGGATGAGTCCGGAGCCGCTGAGCAGGCACCGGCTTCCAAGGAAGTTCTTCGCACTACCGATACTCGACACAAACCAACGACTTATTTTGCGTCTTCAGTTCTTTCTGCTTCCATGCCTCAATCTCAAATGCTTAAAATGGTGGCAGACCTTATTATGCTTATTAAGGGAAGCCAGGCTACCCCTTCCAAAAGAAAGAGAGACTTGTCCGCAGTAATTTTATCTGAACAGGATTTCGATGACTGAGGTTTCTGAATATGAAGACATACAAACCCCTCTCTGCTTATGAGGATTGTGATGCAGAAGAATCCCTTCCTTTTCCCTCTCCTCCCGAGGATTTTTCATTTGGTGAAACCCTACATACTTTAAGGAAGTATTTCCAATGGGAATGTCAGGACTATCCTCAGTCAAAAACCAGACTCAGAGAATTCTTATTTACCACAGCATAGACCTTTAGCCATTCCTCCTGTCCTGGATATTGTGGATCATGTTTTTATGGAATCCAGTTTGACTCCTGACACCCTTCTTCCTGCTTCCAGGAAACCTGACCGGTACTACAGAGTCCCTGACTCTCACAAATTCCTTTTCAAAAATCCTACTGCTGACCCAGAGGTCATCTCCCAAGGACCTAAAGGAATTAAACCAACTTCAGCTAAGAATCCCACCCCTCAGACAGGGGTTCCCAAGCTTTAGATAGATGGGGTAAAAAAAAAAAAAGTATACACCTCTGCAACTCTTGCTATTAGAGCACTAAATTGTCAGTTCCACATGCTGAAATATCTGCAGCATACCATGGAACTCCTCAAACAAAAAATATATTTCTTTCCTGCTTGTGCAGAAAATAAAGAATTACAAGAGCTTATGCATTCTGTAAGCCAAGTTACTAAGCACACCTTGCAATATGGCTTTGATGCTCTAGAAGCGTCTTGCAGGGCAGCAGTCACTAGTTCTGTCCTTAGAAGGCATGCTTGGCTTAAAGAACAGACCTTGCCAGACCATGTCAAATCAAAATTATGGGATGCACCATTGAACAAAGACCATTTGTTTGGTACCAAGGCAGAAGAGGTCTTAAAAAAGATGGAAGAAAAAGGTAAATCTATGCAGACAGTTAAATACTTTTTACACACACACGCACACACACACACAGTTCTAGCCTCTGAGGTTCAGTAGGCATTGCCCCTCCAAACACTGTTCCTTTCCTACCCCCTCCAGGCCAGCTCAGCCAAGACCCAAGGGAAGCAGACCCCCCCCCCCCACAGAGAGCAGTCCCAGGGAATGCAGAGATCTAAGCAATGGAGTTCCTCCTCTTCAAAAACAGGGAGTGCTAAGCCATCCCCTTATGGTAAGAACTCACAATGACTTTACACCTCCACCCCTTAACTCTGCCCACCTGCTTGTACCCCTAGGAGGAAAACTCTCCTTCCATGCAAACAACTGGGCCTGTATTACCAACGACCGATGGGTCCTCAGCATAGTGTCACAGGGATACAAATTTTATTTCCACACACTGCCATCCCCAAAAGGGTTCCCAGATCTTCCTCCAAACCAGTGAGCAGAGGCCAAAAAGCAAGTCCATTCCCTGCTGTCCATGAGGGCAGTACAGCATGTTCCTGCAGACCAAATAGGCCAAGGTTTCTATTCCAGACTCTTCCTGGTACCCAAAAAAGAAGGGCACCTGGCGCCCAATCCTCGATCTAGCCATTCTAAACACCTTTTGGTGATACCAAAATTCAAAATGCTCACACTCCAGCAGCTTCTTCCAATGCTTTCCAAGGATGCTTGGTTAGCCACCCTAGACCCAAAAGAGGCCTATCTACACATCCCAGTCAGAGAATCTTGCAGGAAATAGCTACGTTTCAGGGCAGGATCTATGCACTTTCAGTTTTCTGCGCTTCCCTTTGGCTTATCCACTGCTCCCATAGTTTTCACAAAATGCCTGGCTCCAGCCATTGCTTTTTGCAGACAAAGAAATATTCAGATTTACCCCCACTTAGACGATTGCCTGAGTCAGGCAGACTATCAGAAAAAGCTGTTACAGCACCTGACCTTTGTAAAAGACCTACTGACCTCCTTGGGGTATACTATCAATGAAAAGAAATCAAAACTAGTCCCCACACAAAAAATTGTATTCCTGGGAGCAAGCCTGAACACAGCATCCCTGATGGCATTCCTTACTCCAGAAAAACCAGCCTACCTGACAAACTACTTCTCTCAACTAGCCACCAGAACCCAGTTATCCACAAGGAAAATTCTGCAAGCTCTAGGGTTCATGGCTTCCAGCATTCCATTCATTTCATATGCCAGACTGCATATGAGGAAACTACAGTGATACCTAAAAAGCCTTTGGTGTCAACACACTCAAGACCTGGAAACTATCATACCTATGATACCCTGTCCAAGGAAAGATTTTCTTTGGTGGGCAGCAGCATGAAACCACAACAAGGGACTTCCCTTCTCACAACCCCATGCCACCCAGACCCTCACCACAGACGCATCAGACTATACCCGAGGTGCACACCTGAACGGCAGGTGCATTTAGGGCCATTGGAGCCCAAATCAATTACATCTGCACATCTACCAAAAAGAGATGCTAGCTGTTCAGCATGCCCCCAACAGCTTTCAGACCCCCTACTCTCCCAGGGGTCTCTAGTGATCAAAACAGACAACATCACAGTGATGTGGTATATCAACAAGCAGGGATGGACTCACTCTTATCCTCTCTGCAGGCTCGCCATGACCCTTTGGCACATGGCTTCAGCCATGCAAATATGCCTGCTAGCACAATTCATGCCAGGCTCCCTAAACTCTGTCAGACAACTTCAGGCAGAAACCTGCTAGACCCACACAAGTGGCAGCTAGACCACAGAACCTTCAACCTTGTAACCCAGAAATGGAGCACCCCAAAGGTGGACCTCTTTGCCTCCCACTCCAATCAGCTCAGCAAATTCTGCACCAGGGAACCTCACAGTAAGGCCTGGAAAGTGGATGCTCCATCCTTCCAATGAGTAAACCTCTCGATCTATGCATTTCCCCCTCTACCACGCATTTCAAGGGTACTGCTGAAAATAAGGGAGGAAAAACCAAGGGCAGTCTTGATTGCCCCAGACTGGCCATGCCAGCACTGGTACCCACTGCTGCGCAGCCTGTCACCCCGCCACCATGGCACCACCTCAGATCCCAACACTCCTGACCCAGAAGAATGGAGAATTCATGCATCCACAATTGCAGACCTTGAAGCTGGCAGCCTGGCTTATTCCCTGACGTCTCCTCCAGCTCCCAGCCTAAGCAAACAGTCCTGGATGTTATACGTGAGGCCAGACGCCCCAGCACTAGAAAATCCTATGCTGACAAGTGGAAAAGGTTTTGCACCTGGATCCAGGCTAATAGAGCCAAAACAGCACAGCCCTCCCTACCTCTCATCCTGGATTACCTAGCAGACCTACTACACAGGGGTCTATCCTTCTCTTCTATTAAAATTCATGCCACTGCCATCTCTGCTCATTACAGCACAGAGCCACCTCTCTTCTTACTCCCTCTCATCAAACAGTTCCTAAGAGGGCCTAACAACTTAAGGCCACCCAGAAGAGCTCCTGCCCCAGCTTGTGACCTTAACTTTGTGTTGGAAAAGCTCACCCTACCCCCCCCCCCCCTTTGAGCCTGCAGCTTCAGCAGAGTTAGAATTCCTCTCTTGGAAAACAGCTTTGCTTCTTGCCGTCACTTCAGCTGAAAGAGTTTCAGAGCTACAAGCACTCATGGCTGTAGAGACCTTCATCATTTTCCATGCTGACAGGGTCTCCCTCAGGACTAACCCATCCTTCATGCCTAAAGTTGTGTCCATTGTGGCTCTCAACCAATCCATTAATTTGCCCACCTTTTTCCTTAACCCACAAAACAAGGGGGAAAGGATTCTGCACTCTCTAGATGTGCACAGACAGCTCAGATTCTATCTGGATAGGACTAAATCTTTTAGAAAAAAATGACCAATTGCTAGTCAGCTTCGCAGCAGGGGCAAGGCCATATCCAAACAATCTCCAAATGGATAGCACACTGCATTCATTTCTGCTAGAAACAGCACAGGAAACCGCCCCCAAAGTGGGTCAGGACACATTCCACCAGGGCAACCTCCATCTCTGCAGCTTTTCTCAGAGGAGTCCCCACCAGGGACATTCTGGAGACTGCAACATGGACTTCACTAAGCATTACCACCTGCCTGTCTTCTCCAAACCCAGGGCAGGCTTTGCCACCGCAGTCTTGCAGGGCATCTTAGCCAGCCCCCAGTCTTCTTGACTGCCTCCACCCTTTTCTTCAGCTTTGGGAATCAGCCCAATTGTGATGACTGCAACAGTGAAACACAAAGAACATAGTACAGTCGTGTACACTTACCATAAATGTAGATATTCAAGTATATTCACTGTTGCAGTCCTGGTTTCCCATCCTCCATCCCCCTTGTCTCTCTCTTCCTCTCTCCTTACAGGGAATTTTTGGTATTTACTTTCTACTGATGGTGTTCTTCCACCATAACCTAGCTCCCTATTTGGGGACTCCTGACAGTTGGGGCAAGAAAAACTGATGTAATGTCATCGGCTGCATGATTTTATACCACTGACAACCTGACGTCAGTTCTGGAGCGACAGCAACTGACGCAGAAATAGTACGCCTCTGGTATTCAGGATGACTGAGGACTACCCCTGGCAAGGGTAACCCAAGTGTGATGACTACAACAGTGAAAACACTCAAGCATCTACATTTATGGTAAGTGTACACAACTGTACTTTTCAGTGGTGTCTGTGATCTGTAATATTTGCAAGTAAAGTGGTGTCATTTTGTTTGTTTTTGATTTTTATAAATGTTAAGATTGCCATGTGAAAATTTAATAAAGATGTTTGTTGAAGAAAGTATATTTTGCCTTGGGTATATTATCTAGTCATCTCTGTCCCAAAGATTGTACTTAGTGTTTCTCATCCCTATGCACTGCAACTTGTTAATACTTTATCTGTTGACAATGTTCTTTTTAAGCTTGTTATAGCTGTCCAGATATTTGCATTATGAATGTATAGGTTCACACTGTATGAGCCAAAACTGAATTTTTATTTAGTTAATATGTCATTCTTCTGTATTAGGCTTTATAATAACTTCAGCTATAACAGTATTATGTCAGCCTGGAGTTTTTTCTTCCCATGTTTCCTCTGAAAATGGGATATTGTCCCAGTCAGACTTTCCAAGTTAACAAATGTCAATTAAATAAATAAAGGGAGGGTTAACAAAAGTGGAATAATTTCAAATCTGGTAAACTTTCCTTCATCAGAACAAGGAATATTGGAGTTGTGTAGGTTAGGTTGCTATAGTTTTTAAATGCAGTTTGTATAGCAGACTCAAAGTAGCAAGGATTCACACATGGTAGGTTTTGTTAGTTGAATTTAATTCTGTGGTAGTGTGACTGCTTTATTTAACAAGAAGACCTCACAGCATGTTGATGCAATAATAAAATCTCTCCCAATTCCTAGTTCTGTACTTCACCTTCTTTTCCTTCTTACCAGTCCATATACACTTAAGCATCCTCATTCTCACTACATTACTGTACTCTTCTACCCCCTTAATCCCTCTTCCCACTGCCCCCATTTCTTTCTTTGTAACTATTCCTGCCTGTTCCTAAAGTCTTTTTTAAACAGCTTTATTAAATTACTATTTAATACATAGCCACACATACAGTAATAGAAAACAAGCCATGTTAAATATTTTTCATTTACATACATTATGCTTTACCTGTTTTTTGTCACAGTCCAACATTACATACATTCCTCAATGCTTGCCTTCCCTTACCTCAGATTTCCTCCTGAACATTATTCTACATGTATTATTCCCACAAATTATATTTATTTCTGTGCAATTTCCCTTTTCTAAAGATCACCAGTTCTTTTAGCTCTTTTACAATATTCAATACTTCAGATACAGTTGGCTTAGATTTTGATTTCCATTTTCTAGCAGTTGCTTTTTTGGCAGCCAAAATAATTGAATTTAAGGCCTTGCAAGTGTCTAGGCAATTCAGATCCTGTGTCCCAGCTCAAACAATTTATTCCTTCGCTACAGCAATTTGTTCCCCCAATATTTCTGACAGTGTTCTGTAGTGTAGATTCAAAATCTGACAACTCTTTATACTTCAAAAAAGCATGTTCCCAGTTACCTCTTTTTCCCCACATCACATCTCTAACAGTTGTCATCTACCAGAGGTGGGGAAATTTTCTTTGAAGTCTGCTTGGGGTATACATATACCTGTGTAAACAGTTCCAAACAAAAATCCTAAAATTTCTGGACTTTGATTTATATGTCCTCCCATTGTTCCCATGCACAGGTTTTTTCCAGTCTCTCTTACCAATCTTTCCCTGACCTCCTTGATTTATATGTCCTCCCATTGTTCCCTTGCACAGGGTTTTTTCAGTCTCTCTTACTGATTTTTTCTGACCTCCTTTGATTGATTTTTACAGTTGCCACATACCCTACCAGTTATCTCTTTTTATAAAAGCAGATTTTGTTCTTGATTAAACTAAAAACTCCACCAAAGCAGGTCTTTCATTTAGGACTCCCTTATCCTTTTTCTCTTTGTCTATATACTTCGTTATCAGTGCCTGGTAGGAAAGGCGGTCTTTAACCCGGTGCTCCAGATGACTTCTTGGTCTCATCCCACTCTGTTCCCCATCTAGTTATTTATTCATAGTACCTTGGTTCCTTTATGTTTTCTCCAGTAAATTCCAGCCCTCTCTCGCCTATTTTTTGTATCTCTACTTGAAGTCCTCCCTATTGGCAAAATGTCCTTTCTCCATTCCCATTTTGGCTTAGTTCTTAGAATACTTTCTGCAACTTTATGAATATAATAATCTGTTTTGTTCATTGTTGTTTTCCATAGGAATCCCCATCCAAAATCCTATTATTTGGTCATTTCTCCAGCTTACTCCCTACTTCATCATTATCCCTTTCCACTTTGATTTGTAACCTTCTGCTTGCATTACCTGTATGACCTTTAGCTGTGTAGCTGTAAAGTTTCTATTCAATTTAGGAAATCCTAAACCACCTTGCTGTATAGGGAGGCTCAACTTATCCCACTTAACTCTTGCCTTCCCCCAGCCAAGTAAATTCTTCAGTCCTTTATTAATTATTGTTCGTAGCTTCTCCTATGATAAAAATATGCCTGACCTGTATATAAAACTAAAGGGGCTAAAAACATTTTTACTGCTTCTATCTTAATGTTCATATCCATGATCTAAAGCTTCTAGTTTCTCAATTTTTGTATTATCTTTTTAGTTTCTTCCCAAGTATCCTTAGCTGCCTTAACAGAACTCTGTTTAATCCATACACCCAAGTATTTCATCTTGTTGTGTCACCATAGTTGTTGCTGAACTAATTCATGTTTGGGCACATAATTTACTGTTGTAGCCTTTATTTTATGTTCATTCATTTTTGTAGTCCAAAAAGACTTGAAACTGTCTCAAAATATTCCACAACATGTAAATGGCTGCACACTGGTCAGTAGTGCAACTTCAGCTTTTCCAGTGTGAAAACAGAAACTGAGGAACAGAGTGCCACTGAGTTTAGTTTTTTTTTTTTTTTTGGGGGGGGGGGGCAGAACTCAGTCACTGGCTAGTAACTACTCTTCCTGAATGCCAGCAAAGAAATTTGGAAAACCTGAAAGAAAATTGACCAAAAAAGGTGAAGAGAAAAAAACACTTGGGAGGATTCTGCATCTGTTCAGCAAAAAAGCAGTTCAGTCTTCATCTTCGGTTCAAGAGATGGATTCCAGTAATTTAGAGGAAAAAATCACGATTAAAATGAATGAAACATTGAAGGAATGTATGAATTCAAACAACAAAAGGCTGGAAAAAAATAGAAGCTTTAACTGGGCATTCAGATGAACTAATACAACTGCAACAATCAGAGACTCACATGAGGGAAAAGCAGGCTGAATGTATTTAAGAACTGTTTAAAAGTAGTAGTTAGAAAACAGCATGCACAGAAAAACCCTGAGGTTTCTGCTGTACCAGAGAAATTGTAAGGAACAAACTGTATTATTTTTTTCAAGGCACAAATAAGTAACTGGAGTAGTGCTCAACAGCAGAATTTAATTGAAAGGGGACATTGTGTATATGCTCCAAACCTAGCCATGAAAAAGCAGCCAAGACCTATATTAGTAAAGATGCAGTCATACCAGCAGAAAGAGTTGATCCTAACAAAACTGTGGCAGAAGGGCAAAGTATTAAAAATTGGAGATACCCAAGTGTTTGTAGAAAATGATTATTCACTGTACACCAACCAGGCAGAAGAGAGACAAATTTATCCCAGCAATCAGGGAATGTCAAGAGGCAGGCATTCAAGCTACTGTATCCAGCTGTCTTCAACATATTTTTTTTTTTCGTGGAGGATCAAAGTAATTTTTTACATTTTTACATAGAACAGGCTAAGGAGGAAATAAAAATGTTTATCCAACAAAAAGTGAGTCAGCAAGCAGGAGGGGAATCTACTACTAATTATTCTGATGGTAAGGGTCACAGAGGGAATTTCCCAGTGAAACCGTTTCCAGTGTTCCAAGGGAAATGCTTGAGAAACTGGAAAAAAGCACAGGAGTTGATTGAAGAATCAGCGGTACCTTGGACTTGAACCAAACTCGTGGTGTGAGATGGAGATGAACAAGTAGAAGACTAGCAACTCTGAAATTAGTGAATTAATGGAAGACTATGATGCATCTTACCGCAGTTGTGAAATATGGTTTTGCAAGAACAAGTGGTTGAAAAACACAGGACTCTTGTTGATTCTGTTGAACTTGTGGGTGGACTGTAAAGCATACCTCAGTTATACCACTAATACTTAGAAGGGCAATAAAAGGGGGAAAACTAAACTGTAAATGAAACGATTTTTGTTTTTATTAGTATTTGTATAAACCATTTCATTATAAAATGCATGTACAGTAAAACAGTTTTGTCTAGTGTGTAGTCAGGGTATTTTAAATGTGGGGGGAGTATTTTTTCATTGGCTGTGTGTTAAAGATATTAAAGTAAGAAATATAAGTTTTAACGTATAATGAGAAAAAGGGTAGACAAAAGCAAGTTTAATGTTGGTATGCTGTGATCTTGGGCTGCTGGGGTGTGGGTGGAGTGTAAAAGTGCACTGATTATATTATATGTAGAATTTTCCTCTTTATTTTGTTATCTAGATTACTACCTTTGGCTTAATCAGTAAATGTGTGTTTTGGAAGCATGCAGGCTTTAACGTGTATAATTGGTGGGAACAGTAGCCTTTGTCATGATGGCAGTGCCAGCCATATTATCCTGGAACATGAATGGTCTTACAAGTGTAGAGAAAAAGGAAATCGTATTGAATTATATTAAGAAATGTGAGTGCAAGTAGTGCTGCAGAAGACACATTTGGAAAGAACTGAGCTTGTGAATTTAACAAAGGGAGGATTTCAGAATGGATATTCAGCAGAATATCAGGGACAGATGAAAAGGAGAGTAATTATACTAATTTCTAGAGGAGCTCCAATAGTGATATATGGGGGAAAAGACAAACAATGGTAGATTTGTGGTAGTAAGGGGCTATTGATAAGGGGAGGAGGATTACAATGGGATGTATTTATATTTCACCGAAAACTGCTGTTATGGAGCTTAAGAAGATTTTGGGAGAAATAATCTGCTTTCTGTAGGGAATATAGGTGGGGCTGGAATTTGGTTTGCAGCAGTGAAACTGTATCAGGTGGACCTAGAAGGGACAAATTAATATAACAAAAGTGGATAGATTTCTGAAGAAACTTATGAAAATGTTTGGTATGGAAGATGTGAATTTAATACTAGGAACTCAAACAGAATTTACATGTTATTCCCAAGGTACAGTAACTGGGCTAAAGTAAATATAAATTATATTTCACAGGAACATGTGCAGTTAATTGAAGGCTTTAACACACGTGCAATAACTGATGTGTTGTCAATCTCACCTTTATTCTCACTGATGTGTCTCGTCCTTTTCGGCCTTTACAAAAGCTGGAGGACTTCAGCAAAGCTCATGGGCCTCCTTCCCTACCCATAATGCATTTCCCTTCCTTCCTCAGATGTCATTTGCCACGCTGCTAGAGGAATCTTCAAGCAAGCTCTGGGCTAAATTTTTTTGGCTATTTTAGCTTTTTCGTATATTTTTATATGTAGATTTCACTTTTTTCAGCTGTAGTTAGTGCCTTCCCTTTTTAACAGTAGTATTTTCTGCTAGGCTAATTTTTCCCTTTCCATTAGCGTCCGTTTAACTTGGAGGGTGTCTAACTTTCACCCATTTGAGTTAGTGTGCCCCTTTCTTCTTTGCATAGAGTGTTTTGTAGTGCTGTTGCTTTCTTCCTTTATCCCGCTTAACCATTTGAGTTAGAGAACGGTTAACAAAGTCCGTTTAAGTTAGATGACTCCCCCCACCCCCCCACCCCCACCCCCACCTTCCTTTTTCCATTGCTGTGGTAGTTCCAAAAAAAAAAGCCTACTTTATCTTTATTCTTTTTTTATTTCTTCTTTAGCTACTTGGCGTGGTTTGCTGTTACTAGAGTTTCAGTATGTCCCAAAAAGAGAGTAAGCCCTTACGGTTTAAAAAGTGCGAGAAGTGTAGCAAAAAGATGCCGCTTGGTAATGCTCGTACCTTATGTATTTACTGTTTGGGGCCTCTCCATTTGCCATGCCTTTAACTAGAAGGTGCTTATGGCATGGAAAAATAAATTGATTTTGTAGGGGTTATTGAAAATTCCATTTTCTGAGGCTATCTCTTCTGATCCCACCTCTCCTTGTTTGTCTTTTTGGCTTTTCCTAGTTAGGGGTCACCACAGCGGAACTCCGGTCTGCTAATGATTGGTAGTCGATTTTTATGGTTCCGAGTTGCCAGCCCGACACCCAACCTTCAGCGAAGGCACGCCCATTCATGCATGTCTTTCGGAGGTCACCCGACCGCGGGGAAGACATGCAGACTCCACACAGAAGGCACTCCAGCCGAGGATCGAACAGGAGAACCTCTTGCTGTGAGGCAACAACGCTACCACTGTACCACCGCGGCTTTGCCTGATCCCACCTCTCCTAAGTCTGATAAATCTGAGAGAGCAGGAAAGCGACCTTTTCTGGCTCCAAAATAATCATCAGAACTGAAAGCTAAATATCCAAAGGTGTCCGCTCCGACCGCATCCACAGAGTAGACAGCAACCTGTGGAGCAGGGGCTTCCTTGGAGCAGTCAGTATTTTCAGCTCTGAAACCCTCTCTTGAATCATTGGCTCTGAAAGAACCCACGCCAACTGAGTACTGTTATTGGAGACTATCTCCATTCTTGGAGCTGATTATCTCTCGGCTCCCTTCTCCTTTCTTGACCAAATCCAGAGCTCCGACTTTGTCTGCTAGATCTAGTAGGAGTCTCTCAGATGAAGATGTGGATAGGGTGGTGCAGAGGCTTCTTAAGACACCTGCCTTGGCCAAGCTCCTTTTGGATCAAAACCCAAAGGAGTCGAATCAGACTCATCTTGCCCTACAGTGTCTACTCCTCCTCTGATCCGTCCTTCTGTTTCGGAGCAGGAAGACTCTCAATATCCAACTGGTATCTGTTTCGGGTCCAGGTTTGGTTGGCTCCTTGGCTTCAATGTCTGCCCTGAGTGTCTCCACCCAGATGGCACAGGAGACCTCTGGGAGCCAACTCTTGCCAGTTGGGTCTTCGGAGCTGGCTCGGATCTCCTCTGATCTGACTGTGTCTCTCAGAGCTTCGGCATGGATGGGTTTAGCTCCCACCTCATCTTTAGAGCTTCTGTCTCCTGCTCCGCAGGCTCTTTCGGCTCCAACATCTATCATGTCGGGTCCAGGGAGTTCTTCAGAGCAGGGGCAGATGGCTTTCGAGGTTGAGGAGAGTGATGACTGCTTCTCAGTCTCAGGCACAGTCCTCTTTGGAGCTTCCATCCTCATCACCGCAGGTGTCTTTATCTCATCACCTCCATCTACAGGTCCGCAGAGATCCCAGGCCTTGGGATGTTCCCCAGGGGACTACCCTTCCAAAACTTTCCCAGAATATCCCACTGAGTAAGTCCTTCAGAAGAGAACATGCAAGAGGAAGCATCTGGACTCCCCAGAGGAGTCCATTATCTTAGATACTGACCTCAATGAAGCAGAAGGGTCTCCAAGGTCGCCTCCTGAGGATGTCTCCTTTGGAGGCATCCTGAAAATTCTAAAATAGAGAGGTGACTTGGCAGTCCTTGTCCCCTTCGGCCCAGGAGTCGGTATACCTGAAGGCCATTGGATCTCAGCCTTCAACATTCTGGGTGACACTGCCTTCGGATGAGCTCATTTAGTTAATCTCTCAGAAGGCCTGGGAGACCCCAGATTTCATAGACCCCACTCCTAGGAGGACAAACAAGTACATCACAGCCTCTAAGGACCAAGGTTTAAAGGTGTAGCACAAGTAGATGCCATGGTCATGGCAGTTGCCATGAAAACGGAACTTTCTGAGACCAATTCCTGTATCCATCTTCCTAATAAGTATTCCAGGACCATGGTTAGGTATGGGAAGCGTGTCTTTTCTTCAGCGGCTTTTACTTTACAATTGCTGAACTATCTCACTCACTTCACCAGACTTCAGAGGGATCTGCAAAAAGAATCATCAGATTCCCTCTTATTAATTTCTCCAAGTCTTTTGGGATTCTAATACTATGATGGGAATGGACCCCATTCCTAAGTCAAAGTACAATTAAAGTCCATGAAATTAGTATTCTTTCAATCTTTGATGTCAGCCAGAAGTGCTCTTCGCACCACCTGCAATGTGACCAGTAATGACTCCTCCTGCAATTCATGTGGGGTTACATGGATTGGTAACATTCCTAAATATGACTGTAGATTCTTTTTTACAGATTCCCTCCAGGGAGCTGTAGCTGATGTGGCAGATAATATCAGTGGTCAGCTTGCTATCCTCAACTCTGGGGTCAACTCCTTCATGATTCTTATCTCGTATGCTGCACTTGGAATGAGTACGGCCGCGGGTTGAGGTATCTCCATTAGGATGCAGGCCTAGATGCATCATTGCGATTTCGTGGAGCCCTTTAAGTCTTCCCTTGTTAATGGTCCCTTCAATGGTTCATCCCTCTTTGGGCCCAAAGTAAAAGAAA
Source organism: Protopterus annectens (assembly GCF_019279795.1). Classification (NCBI taxonomy): domain Eukaryota; kingdom Metazoa; phylum Chordata; order Ceratodontiformes; family Protopteridae; genus Protopterus; species Protopterus annectens. The sequence continues at coordinate 93,898,344 of NC_056733.1, forward strand.
TGCTAACCCAGAGTAAACAGGGGGGTAAGACCTTGTCTGCAGTTGGAGTATGTTTTTCCACCCCTACCAGACCACTTGCAAAGGGTCTGAGAGGCAGTGGGAAAATGTGGTTCAAGAAATCTCAAAGGTCTTATCAGATCACTGAGGGTGAAAGTTCCCCCGGAGGCAGAGGAGGGAGTAGTAATGGAAGACACCACCCGCTCAACTGAGTGGGCCCGCAAAATCAGGGCTCCAGAGAATCTTTCTTTGGCAGACCCTTTCAGGACTTCTGAAGGGGTTTCCAGATTGTTCTCCTCTGGAGGCAGTTGGGGGAAGATTGTCACAACACCTCAAAACCTGGCAAAAGATAACCAACAAGTGGGTGCAGGACATAATATCCAGGGGCTATATTGTTCCCTTCCCGTTCCCCATTCCCATAAACAAATCTGTTATAGATGTGCCACCCATTCAAAAGGAACAAGCATTCTTAACCCTGGAAGATGCTGACATTTGTGTAGTCACAGAAACCTGGTTCAAAGCTGTGGCTTACCAGGTTACTCATCTTGTCATAAGTTCAGACCCCAAACTGTGGGCAGCAAAGCAAAAGGAGGTGGAGTTGCAGTATATGTAAAAGGCAGACACACCTCCAGGATGGTCAAACCGTATGATGCACAGGAAACACTCCAGGTGCACTTAATTGACAAGACCCCTGTTCAAATCATAGCTAGCTGTAGGCCTCCAACTTTGACTGAAGATGCCCACTCCATCTAGCTGGACCTCTTCAAATCTATCAAGATTCAGCCCTTTAACCTTATCCTGGGCGACGTCAACTATCCAACCATAAATTGGAAGAAATACTCATGCCAAAACACAAATGCCCAGAGATTCCTTGGTTTCAGCAATGCAAATGCCTTGGACCAGTTGGTTAATACCCCCACAAGAGGTGAAAATGTCTTGGACTTGGTATTAAAACAATGAGTGAGAAGGTCACACAAAAAAACAATGCGTAAAAACTACATGAAAAGTCCAGCCAAGCTGGAACTTCCAATCCGTGACCTCTCAAACCTCTTGAATCAGAGGCCCATGGGATAAATGCAGATGACCCTTATGAACACCAGGTGTTTCAGCTAATTGTCAGTTCTGAATGTCCATGATTTGTTTCATCATTTTAATTGACAGTTTCAGGCCAATAAAGCCAAACCTCACTAGCTGTGGATATGCATATTTCGGACTGAACCACTCTGCTCCACTAGAGTATTTCTCAACTATTTTTTCACTTCCCAGGGAGGCGATACTCTGAGGTTTCAAACTTCCAGGTTTGATTCTTCTCACTCAGGTATAATAGATAAACTCTCTCAAGTAGGCATCAATCCTTATGTTGCCAGATGGGGGTAGCAAACTGTCTCACTGGTAAAACCCACCTTGTCAAAATAGGGGAAGCCACCTCAAACAATAGACCCGTAACAAGCAGTGTACCCCAGGGATCAGTCTTAGGGCCTCTGCTGTTTGGGATATGCTTTTCTGAGGTGCAGGCCAAAACCAGTGGGATATGGCTGACCAAGTATGCACATGACTGCAAGCTGGGTGCCATCATCAGTTCCCCTAGAGATGGGGACATTCTTCAAAAGGATCTCACCCAAATGACTGGTGCTAGAAACATGGCTTCAAACAACTGAATGCCAAAAAATGCAGAATCATCCCCTTTGGGGAGAGTGACATCCCCAAAAATTATCACATTGATAATAAGGTCCTAAGCACGCAATTAGCCGTGAGGGATTTAGGCACCCAGGTTGATGGCAAACTAACTTTTGACCACCATATTGCCTCCGTTATACGGAAAGTTTTCTACATGGACCACCTCATTAGTAAGGGTATCTCATCCAGGGACAAGGTGGTCATAACATTCCTGTATTCTTCCTTATAAGACCCATTATTGAGTACAGTGCCCCTTTTGGCATGTACCTCACAAAGCACATGCAGGAACTGGAGAGACCACAAAGGTTCCTCACCAGGAGAATCCAGGGCCTCAAACATCTACCCTACACAGATAGTCTAAAGGCCCCGTCCCTCTACTCAGTCTCCTATAGACTCCTCAGGGGTGACTTCTGTCTGGCATATAAAGCATTCTCAGACCCGCCCTAATGGGACTACTGCATATCCACAAGTCAAGCTCCACTCAAGTAACCTGCATGTGCAACCTCAACCTGATCTGTGACATCAATAGGACTTGTTAGCGTAACAGATTTGTGTCCCAGAGACTCTCCCTTTTGTCGAATAAACTCCCTCTCCACATCAAGCAGAGTGCCTCATTAACCATTTTTAAGCAAAACCTGGATAACTGGATGGGGAACAGAAAATACACCCCTGGGATTCCACCTGTGTCCCTGCTGGATAATGGCATAGGATGCTGACTTGTTGGAACATGGGCTAAATTATTGTGAGGGCCTTTGGGCCAATAGCCTAGTAACCTCCTATGAAGCAACATTAGAAATTCAAAAGTTGCTCAGAAAAAGTCATCCAAGAAGCCCCCACAGACCAGAGAGGATCACTCAAAATTCTTTTTAGTTCCAAAGAAAACAGGGGATGGACACCAGTATTGAATCTCAGCAAACTAAACAGATCAGTGAAGAAGGCCAGGTTCTGAATGGTAACACTGTAGTTGATACTTCCATTCCTGGAAAAAGACAATTGGATGTGTTCTATAGACCTCCATGATGCATACTACCACATTCTAATGGAAAGGTGAACCAGAAGGTTTTTATGCTTCGGCTTGGAGCCAGTCACTTCCAGTTTTGAGCTCTGCCCTTTGGTCTCACTACAACCCACAGAGTGTTCACCAAATGCATGGCAGTAGTGGCAGTTCACCTGAGACAAAGGATTCCGGTGTTTCCTTATCTGGACAGCTGGCTCATAACTGCCTCAACCAGACATCTTCTGCTACAAGCCAGAGACCATACACTGCAACTCTGCTCCTCTCTAGGTATTACTACAAATTATGACAAATCTGCTCTAGAGCCATTTCAAAATTAAAATGTTATAGGGGCAGAGATAAATACAACCATGCTGATAGCAAAACTACCCCTCAACAGAGTTCACGATCTCTGCTTGCAAGTGAAAATGTTGATCAAGAAGAGTCTTCAAGTAGAAAGCAAGTACTGCAAGTTCTGGGAAAGATGGCAGCATCCATTGTACTTATTCCTGTAGCTCACCTAAACAGATACTTCAATGGTTACTTTCCACATAGTCGTCAATTTTGGATGTGCCAATGTCGCACAAGATTCTCATAACCAGTTCTTGCAAAAAGGATCTTGAGTGGTGGATTCACTCTCCCTCAGTTTCTCAAGGCCATCCATTCATCTCTCCTCCACCCCAGGCCACTGTGACCACGGATGCTTCACTGATGGGTGGGAGGCATTATCTGGGTAAGACGGTCCAAGGCACCTGACAGGAACACAAGGCTCACCTGCACATATACATCCTAGAGAAGAGAGCAGTGCTGTTGGCATTGCAAGCATTTTAGAATACTCTCCCTCTGAGAAAAACAGCAATTCAGTCAGACAGCATGTTAGTAGTCTGGTACATAAACAAGGAAGAACCAGATCTTACCCCATTTGTTGAGAAGCTCTAAGGGTTTGACAGTGGGCAACATCTTCCAGCTGTTTTCTGATTGCAACGCACATCCTGGGGAAATCTAACATGATTGCAGACAAATTGAGCAGGGCCATATTATGGCTTCACGAGTGTTCCCTCAATCAGTATGTAGCGGAAGAACTTTTCCGAAAATGGGGCCAGCCTTGCTGCAATCTTTTTGCTTCGCCCACCAATACCAAATTCAGCAACTACTTTGCCCTGATCCCTCCTATGGAGGAGTCACCAAGTGATGCATTTGTTCATGATTGGCCTCCAGGACTTGTATGCTTTCCCTCCAATTCCTCTGATTCCCAAGTTGTTGCAGAAAGCCAGTCTATTGGAGGCCACAGTAATCCTGATTGCTCCCTATTAGCCTTGTCAGATCTGGTTTGCCTTCCTACAGCGTCATCTTCTAGATGACCCATGGATTCTGGACCCGCTCCAGATCTACTGAAGCATCCATTGGAATTCGGTCATAACAACCTTCAAAACCTCAAATTGACAGCTTGGCTGGTGCAGTTCCCTTGATTGCCAGATTTCCTCCTCTTTCCTCTCCGATGAAACATATCTTGCTATCATCCCATAAGACCTCCACAAGAAGGTTATTCAAGAATAAATGGAGTAGGTTTGTTATGTGGGCAGATGGCAACCAATAGATCCCCTATCTGCTTCCCATACATTCTATCCTGAAATTTCTAGTGAAACTGTTTCATAAGGGGGCAGCTACTTCTACTATTAGAGTCCAGCTAGCAGCAGTCTCAAATATCATGTGGGAGAAAATGTCTCTGCTATCATGTCACACAGACTCTGTAAAGCTTTTTTGAAAGGAACAATGATGATTAGGTCTCCATATAAGAATCCAACTCCTCCATGGGGCCTAAACCTCGTTTTACCAAACATTACTTGCTCCCCCTTTGAGCCTTCTACACTATGTGATATAAAGTTTCTGTCTTGGAAGACTTTCTTTTTAGTGGCTATTACCTCAGCCAGAAGAGTCTCGGATCTGAAACCCTTGTCTTCCAAACCCCATTACCTGTTTTTCCATAAGGACAGCGTCTCTTTACGCACTAACCCCTCATTTCTTCCAAAGTTTGTGTCAGAAAGTAACCTAAATCAATCTATTGAGCTGCCAGTGTTCTTTCCAAATTTCCAAAACAAAGGTGAGTATTGCATCATCTAGACATGCATAGACTATTTCGTTTCTACCTGCACAGAAGTTCAGAATTTAGGAAATCAGAACAACTTTTCGTGTCCTTTTCCAAGACCAGAGAAGGTCATCCAATCTCAAAGATTACCTTATCTAGATGGCTCACCCTTTGTTTATCCTACATTTACTCCTATAAAACAAATCTCTTCCCTTCTCTGTTAAAGCACAATCTACCAGATCGATAGCTACGTCTGCAACCTATCAAGCAAGGTTACGCTGGGACGATATTTGCTCTGCAGCCACATGGGCAAAACCGTGCACTTTTATTACTCATTACAAAGTGGATTTGGCTTAAAGGAGTAGAGCTTCCTTTGGTTCTATGGTTCTGAGGAATATTTGCCAATGAGCCGCCCAGGAATTAGATTGCTTGGGACGCGTTCCCATCAGTGAGAATGAAGGCGAGATTGACAACAGCACATAAAGAAGTTATGTACTTAACAAAAAGTTCTATGTATATTGTCCATCTCTACCTTTATTCTCACAATCCACCCTCCATGCCCCCCTCCAGATCTCCTGGGAGACCAAGTGGACACTGGATTTTGGATCTACGTAGCCTCACAAATGCTAACTTTGACCTTTAATAAGCATTACTGTTGTGATCCGCGGTGGTGGTGCTGCGGTAGCGTTGTCGCCTCACAGTAAGACACTGTCCGGTTCGACTCTCAGTTAGAGCGTCTTCTGCATGGAGACATGCGTGAATGGTGTACCTTCATTGAAGGTTGTGCATCAGGGCTGGCAACTTGGTACGTAAAAATCAACTGCCAATCATTAGCGGACTGGAGTTCCGCTGTGGCAACCCCTAACCGGGAAAAGCCAAAAGTCACAACAACCACCCTTTTGTTATGTAAGGCAGTTGTTACTTTTCTTATGATTTCTAGTTGGGCAAACAAGATCTGAGGAAGTCGGGGAACTGCATTATGGGTAGGGAAGGGGGCCCACACACTCTGCTGAAGTCCTTGAGCTTTTGTGAAGACCGAGACTGATCCGACACATCAGATCCAACCCATCAGTGAGAATAAAGGTCGAGATGGACAACACACATGAAACATTATGGTTAGTACATAACTTCTTTTTTCTGATCATGCTCAAATAAAAATTAAGGTAAAAATGCAGGGTAATGAAGTAAAAATAATACACAGGTGCTTCCCCACCTACCCATTAAAAAGAGAGGAATTTAAAGAATGAATAGTGGAAATTATTTGAGAGTTATTAGGGAAGGTAGAAATATCTTCAGAAGTTATAGCTAGTGACTGGGATAAAATGAAAAAGGAGTTTAAAAATAGGTTTGAAATGAAAGAGATAATAGGTTATAGGTTCATAGGTTCATACTAGGCTATCTGCCCTAGGGCATTTATAAGCCTAGCCAGAATGTGTTTGGCTTTCTCCACCCATTTTAAATTTATTTTGCTATGCCCTTTTTCGAGGTTAGTATATTGTGCCTCTGTCTAACAGTGACACTGAAGTGATACCTGGGGTAAACCTACGATCTCCCATCCACTCATCAAGATTCCTCTTGAAGACAGTCAATGAGGGACTCTGCCTAATCTGGACTGGGATTTTATTCCAGAATGAAGGGAGCCTCTGGGTTATGAATCTGTCCCTCCAGCATGTCCTATTTATTTCAGTGCTGAGGTTCAAGTCTCTCGAGCGCGTAACTCGATAGGATTTGGATTTTCTGAGGTGCAGCATGTCCATTAATTCCGGGTTGGACATGGCTTTATACGTCAGGCACAGATCGCCTCTGAACAGGCGGTATGCCACTGAGTAGAGCTGGAGTTTCTTTAACCGGGCAGCATATGGCATCTGTTTGAGCCCTTTGATCCTCTTGGTGAGGTACTTTTGGGGTCTTTCCAGTTGCTGCATGTGTCTGGTAAGGTACATCCCAAAAGGGGCATTGTACGCAATTATGGGCCTGATGAGGGATGAAAGAGGCACGATGACCTCCCCTGATCTAGATGTGAATCCCTTCATGATTAGGTGGGCTATATAAAATGTTTTTCTAACCACTTTGGCCACGTGGTTGTCAAATGGGAGATTGCTATCAACTTGGGTCCCCAGGTCCCTAATTACTTCTTCTGTACTTAATGGATTACCACCTATGTGGTAATTTGTGGGCACTTTGTTTTTGCCAAAGGGGATGACTATACACTTTTTGGCATTTAGCTTGAGGCCATGGCTCTGGCACCAGTTGTCTGTTTCTATGAGGCCCTTTTGGAGGATGCTTGTGTCGGCTGGCGAATCGATTATGGCGCCCAGTTTTCAGTCATCTGCAAACTTGGTCAGCCACAGTCCTTCCGTGTTGGCCTGTACCTCCGAGAAATATATACCAAACAAGAGAGGTCCCAGGACTGAGCCTTGTGGGACACCACTTGTAACTGGTTTGGAGTCTGACATGGCTCCAGCAATTCTAACCATGTGGGTTCTGTCCTTGAGCCAGTTTGCAATCCATCTAGTGACATAGGGGTGTATATTTAAGCTGGTTAGCTTATCTATAATGCCCGAGTGGGGTATTGTATCGAAGGCTTTTGCGAGGTCCAGGTAGGCTTTGTGGACCACCTTCCCCTCGTCAATGGCCTTGGTGACTGTTTCAAAGAAATCAGCCAGGTTTAAGAGGCAGGATCTGCCCTTAACAAAGCCGAACTGGGTAGGATCCAGTGTCTGTAGGTCCCCAATATCTTTATTTATGAGGTCAATGATGATCCTTTCCATAGCTTTGCAGACCAAGCTAGTCAGGCTTATGGGGCGATAGTTTCCAGGATCCGTTGAGGCACCACCTTTATGGAGATGGACCACTGTTGCTGTACGCCACTCTTTGGGCACATATCCTGTAGTAAGGCTGAGATTGAACAGTAGTTTTATGTTTGGGTTTAGCTCTTCTTGGAGTTCATGTAGGACGCAGCCCGGGACACCGTCTGGTCCCATTGATGCTGTGATTTTTGCTTTGGAGAGGGCGGCTTTTACCTGAGCATCTGAGATGTCAGGGGGGCAGCACTCTGCTGGGATAGATATTTGCCCTTTTGGTGGGGAGTTTGCGCTGAACCTGTCAGCTAGGATGTTGGCAATCTCTGTGGCTTCAGTGTATGTTTTGTCATTTTGGACTAATTCTGAGCATATCTGGGAATTACCACCCAGGTTCCTAACATAACTAAAGAAAGCCTTGTGATTATCCTTAGTGTCCTGTGCAATTTTTCTCTCAAGCTGGCCTTAGACAATTTTATGAGTACCCGTAGTTTTTTGCTAATACTGATCAGTGATGCCTTCCCTTTTTGGGATTTTGCTCTATCATTTAGTAGCTTCCGCCTTCTATTGTATAGTTTGTTTATGGCTGGGGTACACCAGACAGGACGTCTGCCTTTGGAGGATTGGGTCTTGGTTTTATTTGGGATCGCATGATCCATGCATTCCTGAAGGTGTTCATAGAATGCGTTTATAAAGGATTCTGCGGTCTGGGCCGTATTTTCCACAGGCCCGGGGGCTTTGAAGGATTCCACCTCGGTTTTGAGGAGTGTGAAATTTGCTTTAGAGAAGTTTTTCACTGTGGTTTTCTGGGCAGGGGTTGGGGTCGGGATGTGAATATCCAGTGAGATTAGTTTATGGTCTGATCTTGCCAGTGAGGGATACACTTCTGGTCTGGAGCATAGAGTCCCCATGTTGGTGATGATCAGGTCCAGTATGTTTTCCCCTCTTGTGGGAGTGGTAACAAGTTGTTCCATAGCATTTGAGTTTATAAATTCTAGGAACCTTTCGGCTAGGGGGTTGGAGCTAGAGTAATGCTCCCAGTCTATGTTTTGGGTAGTTGAAGTCGCCCAATATAATGGTGTTTGGAGAGACCTTCATATTTTCCAGTGTTCTCAGGAAGGCCGAGTGAGGTTCCTGGGTTTGGGAGGGTGGTCTGTAGCAGGCTATAAACTGGAAGGCAGTTTTACCCACTGTTAGTTGCACATGGATAGTCTCTGATGCTTCGTGCTTTGCCACCAACCTGGAGGTGTGGGTATCTTTGATGAATATCGATACTCCCCCTCCTTTTGTGGTTCGGTCCAAGTTTTGGGGCCGAAAAGCATGGTATGAGGTATAACCTGGTAGTGTTGGGATGCTCTCGGGAGCCCTGAACCAGGTTTCTGTTACTGCACAGATATCGATGTTCTCCATGCTAAGGAGAGTTTCAAGTGAGTGCATCTTGAGGTTTAGACTTCTGGCGTTGAGTAGCATTACTCTTAGTTTCTTATCCCTTTTGATACCTATGGAGGTGGGTTTGTCTTTTGAGCGTTGCTTAAAAAAGGCACTATGGGGGTAGCAAGAGCCTTTGCCAATATACGAAAGCCCAGGGGTGACAGGTGCAAGCCGTCCCTAGCGAAGCATCGTGGCTTGTCGAGCATATCATCCCAAGCTGACAAGCATTGGATCCCCTTTGAATGACACCAGTACTTAAGCCAATTGTTGAAATTAATCATCTTGTCTTCATATTGTGGCATCATTCTTGGTGAGGGTAAGATGCTACTCAAGGTCAGGGTCATACCGGCCTGGGCTACATGCTCAGAGAGCTCCTTTGTCTCTTTTCATGTAGTCCAGGGAGGTAGGTCTCAGGTCATTCACACCAGCATGGACAATGACTGAGTCATATTTGTACTTGTCTTGGAGTGACCTGAGTGCTTGTATTATGTGGTGGATCCTAGCACCCAACAGGCTGCTCACCATGACCCTCTCCTTGTTCAGCCTGGTGAGCGGGACGTCAGTGTGCCTGACGATAGTCATCTATTACAAGTGTATCAGGTGTGTTGTTAAGTCTTAAGGGCTGTGACTGTTCGGCACACTGGCTTTGTGAGATATGTGTTGCACGTGTTTTGTTTTGGGGTAGCAGTTGCTTGGGTGTCTGCTTTGGAGGTCTCTGCTGCTTAGGCAGATCTTTATTTAGAGCCTCCGAGTATGTTTTTGTGTGGTTATGTGTTTGGTTTGCTGTCGTGGTAGGTCTATGTGAGACTGGAATTGTAGTGAGTGTGGTTTCCTTCTCCTCCTGACTGGTTATGCCAGTACTGAGTTGAGAGAGCTTAGCCTCCAGTTTGGCTATATGGTTGCATCTCTCACATGTGTTGGAATTTGTTGGGAGGAGGAGAGGGGTTGTCTGTGTACATGAGGCAGTTGTAACATTGCCTCAAGATTCCCAGATTCACCAGATGGAACAGAGAGGAGATTGACAACTGACCTTTGGACATGCTAGAATAATATTGGGAATTCCTTAATTGAAAACAAGGGACAGTGGGGAGTGAGGGTGTAGTGCTTTTAATTTTTAGTGCTGACTTATATAATTGCTTTAGTGAGCAAGTGCCAGGTAACTTAAGTGCAATGTGTTACAGGTAACTTAAATGCAAAAACGACAAACAGTAACTTTCTTTCAAGTGAAACAAGGAAATAAGTACAGTAAGCAATGCAGATATCACTAGTGATCCTCAGAAGCGCTGAGAAGCCGCGTATTAGGTGGAATTAGCGTTCCAGGGAAATAACAAGCAAGCAAACTAACAAGCATATAAACAAAGCTAGATTCAGCAGGCCTGGATCTAGTCTATGCTACAGCAAACAAGGTGTACCAATTTCAGTAAGATACAGTTCAAATATTAGGGCACTATAAACTTTTAACCAGAAATTCCCAGCTCAGAAGGGCAGAGTCCAGCCTCTTCTCCCACAAGAGTGCAGACCACGAACCTTCTTAATGTAAAATAACTGGCCTGAAGCCCAAGTGCTTAAACCAGAACTAATACACTTTAAGAATAACAGACACTGGGCTCTCAATCAGCAGTTCCCAACTTAGAAGGATGAAAGCTACCTGTCCTGCCACCACAGTGCATGCCACAAACCATCCTAATGTAAAACAACTGGACTGAAGCCCAAGTGCTTAATCCAAAAGACTTAGAATGATAGCTACACTTTAATCAAGTTACTACCAAGCAGTAATAAATACAATTGAATATTTGAGAGAATGCCTGGATTAGTGCTCAAGTTACACAAACAAAGCTAGATACAGCAGGCCCGAATCCAGTCTATGCCACAGCAAACAAGGCGCACCAACTTCAGTAAGAAGCAGTTCAGATATGCATGCACTATAAGCCTTTAACCAGAAATTCCCAGCTCAGAAGGGCAGAGTCCAGCCTCTCCTCCCACAAGAGTGCACACCACAAACCCTCTTAATGTAAAATAACTGACCTGAAAGCCCAAGTGCTTAAACCAGAATTAATACACTTTTAGAATAACAGACACTGAGCCCTCAATCAGCAGTTCCCAACCTAGAAGGATGTAAGCTACCTGTTCTGCCACTACAGTGCAGACCACAAACCCTCTCAGTGCAAAACAACTGGTCCGAAGCCCAAGTGTTTAAACCGAAAGGCTTAGAATGAGTTACACCAAGCAGTAATAAATACAATTGAGTACTTTAAGATGATGCAAAAGTAAAATAAAGTAGGTAGAAACACAAGTACAGTAAAAGCAGATGAAATTTTTTTTTCTGAACAAGTGCTGAGATCAAAGAAACAGATTTGAGTGCTGAAACTAGAAAACTGGCTAGTTATAAGAAAAAAAAACTAAGCTAGAAGGCTTCCCTCCAACACAGAAGTATAGTCTATAGCACTTAACAGGAAAGGCAGGAAACAAGCTTATTTTTTTTTCTGTTTCCCAGATGCTCTCTTTGTACACAGTAGGAGTGCCAGAAATCAGAATATGATCTCACTGCACTCAGTTGAGTGAGCAAATGAGATGGGCCCAGAAGGAGTATCCAAACACAAATTTACAAGAGGGGCAGGCAGTTTCAAGGCCACTAAGATGAACACCAAAACAAAAACAAGGAGGGTGGATGGGACTAACTGAAGAGCAGAGTCAAAACTTCCAGTTCAGTTAATATTCCTGCAACACAGCTAAAATCAATTTAAATACTGTATTATTTTGAAAAACAAGGTGCAGATAAAGGTACTTAAATTCTCTTATACGTCCAGTTGAAAACAGCAAGTTCTTAGCCGGCCAAAGCTGAGGTTTTTAAGCAGAAAATATTTCACACTGTACCACTTATGTAGGCAAGGACAGGAAATCAAAGAATGTGGCTACCCCCACACCTGTAATTACTAGCAAATAACAAAATTCAGGAAACACTGACTAACTTCCAGTTCAGTAAATATTCCTGCAACACAGTTAAAATCAATTTAAATACTGTATTTTTTTGAAAAAAAAGGTGCAGATAAAGGTTCATAGGTAGGTACTAGGCTGTCGGCCCAAGAGCCTTAGTAAGCCTAGCCAGCAAGGTTCCCTGGCTTACACCACCCAAGAAAGTTATTTTCCTGTGCCCCTGTCGAGCAGAGCCACAGAAGTGATCCCTGGGGTGCATTTCCTATTTCCCATCCACTCATCAAGATTTTTCTTGAAGAGTGCTAATGAGGAACTTTGCTTGACATAGATGGGTAGCTTGTTCCAGAGTATGGGAAGTCTCTGGGACAGGAATCTGTCCCTCCAGCATGTCCTGTTTATTGTGGTGACAAGGTTTAGGTCCCTAGAACGTGTAGCTCAGAGGGATTGGGATTTCTTTAGGTGTAGCATGTCCAACAGCTCTGGGTTTGACATAGCTTTATATGTTAAGCAGAGATCATCACAGAGTAGCCTATATGCTACGAAGTAAAGCTGGAGTTTTTTTAGACGGTCATTGTAAGGGCATCTGTTTGAGGCCAGTAATCCTATTTGTGAGATACTTCTGTGGCCTTAATGAGTGTCAAGTAGAGGGGAACAATGACCTCTTTTTTTCCTGGATGAGAGCCCTTTTGTGATGAGATGTGCCATGTAGAAGGATTTCCTGACTACTGTGGTGATGTGATTGATAAAGGAAAGACTGCTGTTCATCTGGGTCCCAAGGTCTCATCACACATTCGGCATTAATTAGACTGCCGCCTATGTGGTAGTTCATGGGTACATAGTTTTTACCAAAGGGGATGACAATGCACTTTTTGGCATTGAGCTTGAGACCATGGCTCTGACACCAGGCATCTGTCTCAGAGAAGCCCTTCTCTAGGATGTCCACATCATTTGGGAACTCGACTATGGCTTCTAGTTTGCAGTCATCTACGAACTTCGTTAGCCAAAGGCCTTCTGTTTTAGCCTGTACTTCAGAGAAGTAGATACCAAACAGGAGAGGTCCCAGGACTGAACCCTGTGGTACTCCACTTGTCACTGGTTTGAAGTCCGACTTGGAGTCTGCAACTTTTATAGTGTGAGTTCTGTCAGTGAGCCAGTTGGCAACCCATCTTGTGATTTAGGGATTTATACCTAGTTTAGAGAGTTTAGCTATAATTCCAGAATGGGGGATGGTGCCAAAAGCCTTGGCTAGGTCTGGATAGGCTGTGTGAACCACCTTACCCTCGTCTACGGCTTTGGTGACTGCCTCAAAGAATTCGATCAGGTTCAGGAGGCATGATCTGCCTTTCACAAACCTGAACTGGGTGGGGTCCAGAGTTTGGAAGTTACCAATGTCTTTGTTTATGAGTTCCATGATGATTTGCTTCATGGCCTTACAGACCAGGCTCGTCAGGCTAATAGGATGATAGTTCCCAGGATCAGTGGTGGCTCCCCCTTTGTGGAGTGGGATAACTGTTGCTGTGCGCCATTCATTGGGATAAAAGCCTGACGTGAGGCTATGATTGAAGATGGTGCTTAGGTGGGGAGCCAATTTGTTCTGAAGTTCGTGTAAAACACAGCCTGGGATGTTGTCCGGTCCCATGGATGCTGTGTTTTTTGCTTTAGAGAGAGCAGCTTTTACCTGCGTAGTTGTGATTACAGGGACTCTGCATTCTTCCTGTATAGATGTGGGCTATTTAGGGGGTGAGAGGGAGTAAAGTTAGCACTGAATCTATCTGCCAGGATGCTGGCAATATCAGTTGGTTCTGTAATTTTCATGCCGTTGTGCTGTAACTTAGAGCAGATCTGGGTGTTGCCATTGAGATTCTTAACATAGCTATAGAATGCTTTGTGGTTGTCCCTAGAATCAGTGGCGATTTTCTTTTCGTAGCTAGCTTTGGAGGATCTTATAAGGGATCTCATCTTCTTACTGAGGCTGACCAGGGAGCTCCTCCACTCATGGGATTTTACTCTCTTTTACAACAGTTTCTTCCTTCTGTTGTACAGTTTGTTTATGGCAGGGGACCACCAGATTGGCTTCCTTTTTTTGGAGGATAGCATCTTGGTTCTGTTTGGGATAGCACGATCCATGCACTCATGTAAGTGCTTATAGAGTGCATTTGTGTAGGATTCAGCAGTCGTAACTGTATTGTCCATCTGCATGGGTGTCATGAAGTTCGCCACTTCTGTCTTAAGAAGCATGAAGTTGGCTTTGGAGAATTTTTTACCGTGGTTTCCTTAATGTGGGGTGGGGGTGTGATGTGGATATCTAGGGTGATTAGCTTATGGTCGGATCTGACCAACGAGGAGTTGACTTTAGGTATGGAACACTGCTCACTCATGTTGGTAATGACTAGGTTTAGGATATTGTTGCCCCTGGTGGGAGCGTGGATAATTTGATCCAGGGCATTGGAATTTATGAATTCCAGAAAGTGTTGAGTGAATGAGTTGGTACATGAGCAGTTTTCCCAGTTAATGGTGGGGTAGTTGAAATCGCCCATTATTAAGGTGTTTGGTTGAACCCTAATATTTTCCAGTATATTAAGAAAAGAGGAGTGGGAATCCTTGGGCATGGTGGGGGATCTGTAGCAAGCTACAATTTGGATTGCAGTTTTTCCCAGAGTTAGTTGCACTTGGATAACCTCGGATGCATTATGCTGAGTAACTAGCCTGGAGGTGTGAATATCTTTAATGAATATGGACACACCTCTACCTTTGGTGTTCCGGTCCAGGTTAGATTGCCGATAAGTGTGGTATGAGTTATAACCTGGTAATGCAGGGGTGCTGTCTAGAACCTTGAACCAGGTCTCGGTCACTACACAGGCATCGATGTTCTCCATTTTAAGGTGTGCCTCAAGGGAGTGCATTTTGAGATTTAGACTTCTAGCATTGAGTAGCATTACCCTCAGTTTTTGCTTGCCTGTTCCTGTTACAGTGGTGAATTTGTCATGTGAACCTTGCCTAAAAAAAGCACTATAGGGGCGGCAAGAGCCTTAGCCAGTATCCAGAATCCCAGGGGTGACAGGTGCAGGCCATCCCTGGCAAAGCATCGTGGTCTGTCGACCATGTTGTCCCAGGCAGACAGATACTGGATCTCCTTAGAATGAATAATGGTTAAGAAGCAATAGAAATTACTTAGAGGGACTGACAAAGGTTAAAGTATTGCAGAATAAGGTGAATCTCACAAAACAGGAGGAGGAGCAAATGCAGAGTGCTAAAGAAAGAATAAGGGGGTATCTGGATAATATGCATGAGTCTAAAAAGATTGCTGTTAAGCAACTAATTTTGAGAACTCTGGAGCCAAGAACGTTTAGCGCAACAACTTAGGCAATAGAATGTTGAAAGGGTTGTCACAAACTTAGGAAACCTACAACAGGAAAAATAACCAGAGATCATATAGAGGTTCTAAAGATGGTCTGGACATTTTATGAAAATTTATATAACACAAACATGTGTGGAAATCAAGAAAGAGCACAAATGGAAATGTTTGTGGAAGACATAATGGGCAGGATTCACAAAGCCTCCGTGTAAGAGTTATAACTCTTACACAGAGGCTGCAGTTAAACGGAGTGATGTCAGCATGCTCTGCATATTCATGAGAGCATGCTGAATCACACCTAAGTCTAACACGGTCCGTGTAAGACAGTAGGGGGCGTGTCCGTAGGCCGAGCCCTGCAAGCAGACACGCCCCCAGAAGAGTAAAAGTGCCCAAAGTAAACACCCACGACAGAGTCCACAGAAATGTGAATAAACACAACACATGCCCCCACAGACTATGAACAGAAAATATATAAATAAACATGTTATATATTTTTTTTAAATTGTAAAGATGTTTGCCCGTGAGTGTGCTCGTTTGCGCGGGTGTGCCTGTAGTGCAGCTACAGTTGGCAGTCAGTGGGAAAGCATATAAGAATTAAATATGCAAAGTAAACCAAGAAGCAAAATAAGCACGAAACAAGTCCCTGACAAACATGTACACATATAAAATCACATTTTATGTAAAATGTAATGAAATAGTCCATTTATTTTGAAGAAATGTGAGGTAACAAAACAATAAAAAAATGCCAGATGTGCCTATAGCTGAGCTACAGTTTAACAAGGTGAGTGCATCTGCCCATAGGTGAGCAGTGGTTTAACAGGTGCAAAATGAGTGCCGGTAGCTGAGCAGTGATTTAACACGCTCAAACTGTGTGCCCCTTGCTGAGCGTACTATGCGTGCTGACAGTCAAATGAGGCGTAAGCCAGCGCACCCCGTTTGCGCGGAGCTGCGCACCGCGCTAACAAGCTAACCGGTGGGCAACGTTGAGCAAGCTGTAACAAAACTGCCTTTACACAGACACACCCCCTAGCCTGTCTAGACAGTCATAAAATATAAAAAGCAGTGGCCAGGTTCGAACCCAGGATACCATGCACCATAGTCAAGGTACTGAACCACTAAGCTACGACAGCTGTACTCAGAAATGCAGTAATAGCAAATATATAGGAATGAATAGAAAGTGGAGCATGACAAAGCAGGTTTTGTGAAGTGGATACAATTCCAAAATGGCCAATCACAGATAAGTGCGGGAAAAACGGCATATATAAGCCCCATAGGCGGGAATACACAGTATAAACGATTGTAGAACTGACTTGCAGCCAGAATGTCAGGTGTAGGTGAGGGTAGTTGCTTTCGAGCACAGAGGTGGGGCGTTGAGGAGTCCAGATACATGGTCTGGCTCCTAGTCCACAATCATGAGGCCCAACTCATGCAGGGCCAGGTCCTGTGGGGAGCATATAGGGCTGTGGCATGAGACCGGTTGGCTCATGATCTTACCAGTGCCACAGGGATTCCAAGGACTGGTGAGCAGGTCCGTCACCACCATGCGGACCTGAAGAGACGCAAGCAGGACCAATTGAACCTTTGGATCCAGGAGGCCCAGCAAATGCCCAATGCCCCACTACTGAGTAAGTTGCATTTAATTATGTATGTAAGAAATTAAATTAGCTGATATTATGGAGATGTGTATTCCAATATTACTTCATTTATATTACAGCTGCAGGTGTCCGTTCTGCGAACCGACGAGCCTATGGCGATAGGCTGGTGCGGTTGCGCCACCAGGCAGGTCAGTAATCCACTCCCTGTAACTGTAAAGAAATATAAAAGTGTGACAGCAAAAGAGTGCAGTGTAGTCACTAAGTAATAAAATGTGCAAGTAACAGTGTAAAAGTGTTTGCAAATATTGCTTGATTACAAAAGTGTGTTGCCGTCTGAAATCCAAACAGAAAAATGAAAATGTCTAAAATAAATTCTGAAATAAAGATGCCCCACCTATAATATTATAGTGCACAACCTGCAGCAGGCTGAAAAGTACAGCTGCAGAAGATGAGCATCTCACATGTGTGAAATATATCCCTGTTGAAATACTGAAACATGACAGAAGTGAGACTGCTGGAAAGGATTGTAATAACTACAGGTAAAACATGTCAATAAAGCCTAGAAGTAAGTACCATCCTGAATAGTAAAATGAAAACAAGTGAGAGGGTGTGAGTAAGAGTTAAGAATCCACCAATAAAGTAGTAATAACCCCTGTATAAAGTATACTGCAGTCAGTACAGAATGAAATGAATGTGACAAGTAGAACCAAACTGTGAAATGTGTCCAAAGTGTTGCTGCAGCTGGAATGTGTACCCCAAAATCTGGATATGTTGCTCTCAGTCTGCAATATGCAGATAGTATGATTGTCTGAAATATCAAACATCCACAGTTGTCTATAGCTATATAAAGCAAATGTAGCAGGATGATGTAGCTGAACAAAGCCAGATATGAACGTGTATGAATAACAATAAAATGTATATTGATGTAGCAGTAACAGTCCTATCACCAAAGTGAAGTAGTTATCATATAGGAAACTGTAGTTAGAACAGTAGTGTGTATATATCTGTAGCTATTAGAAATGTACAGCATATGTACTGGTATTCGGAGGTGTTAATAATATTTTCTTCACCCCACCCTATAACCACATATAATCCATTCCACGTGAAAATGGTATGTGCAATCACAATTAACACCCCTGGACATTTGTCCTGATGGGTCCTAAATATTTGCATGTCCGTTGATGCATCTGCCCTGTTCATACATCCAAACCTAATGGCCTGTTGCCATCAGTCAACCCTGCATGTTGTTGGACTGTGTATTTCTGTTCAAATTATGCGTGTGTTATGCTTGCTGTTCAATGGTGTGAATATCTGGGTGTTTGGTTAATGGGAATACTAATGCATGCTGTTACAACTAATTACGAATGGTATTGTATGTTACTAACCCAAACTGTCATGACATAATGCAAAACATAGAACGACAGGGAAGGCGGGTTCCAGAGGACCCACCTCTCCACCTCAGCTGGCGAGTGCACCTGGCACTACTGCCCAGTCTGGACCATCCTCCGGTGGCCCTGTGCCACCTGCGGGTGGAAGCGCTGCAGGGGATGGGGCCCGTCCCCTCTCTGCAAGCGTGGCCGGTGGAGAACCACCACTCGCCCTCCGTAGCGTCCGGACAGTGGTGCGTAGGGAGATCCGGGACTCTGTTCTTGAGCCCCTACGCCAGCTTGAGGCACAGGTGGCACAACTTACGGGCATGCCTGTTGCCCGGCCTACACAGCCCCCAGCACAGCCCCGTCCTGGGCAGTGAAGGAACAGTGGCAACTGCCCATGGGTGGGGATATCAGTTCCACTGTTGCCATCTGTGGGCTCATGGGCTCTGGATATCCAAACCTCCGTCCCTGTCAATTGTGTAACCCCCCCCACACGTGTCATACACCGCCCCTGTATGCGTCTTGTTTGTCTTGTCTGTTGACCTACCCAACCTACCTCCCCAGCTATACCGACTTCCCTCACCTGACATACCACTCTCACCTGAAAAAGGGCACTCTGTACCCACAAAAAAATTACGCCCCATACATAGCTGCCCATTCCGCACATATGTCTACCAGACATGGAAACTATCAATTACAATTGGCTGTACAACAAGTATTACTGTTGTCCTTACACCTCTCTCAGGGGTGGAAGGTATCAAATGTCACACCAAATTACAAACATATGCACAGCTGTTGCTGATGAAGGAATGGGCAGCTATGGGCCTTACCTACATCCCTCCTGCAAAACCCAAGCTTGTTTCCCTACTGTCTTACCCTCTTTGTGACCCCTTTTTCACCACTTTCCTGTCTCCCCATTTTCATTTCTTTCAAAGAAAATAGCGCGGGTGTGCACAAGAGTAAGCACGTTTAAGCGGTTGTAAGCGGGTGTGCGCTTGTGTGCGCGGAGCTAAACGTTAGTGCGCATGCGTGAGCTCCGCGCAAACCAGCGCTAACCCGGTTACAACTGCTTAAAAGTGCCTTAGTCACTTTGATTGATAGGTCCTGTAGTCAGTTCAGAAGCAAAATAAAATCCCACTGGCAGTCCTGAACCCAGGACCTTGGAAACAATAGTCTGCATGACTTACCACTAAGCCACGACTCTTATACAAGAACATTGTGCTAAAATAAATATATCATGTAATAGTAGGAATGAATGTAAAGGGAATATAGGATGTGTAGTACACAAAGCATGTCATTTAGAATTACTGTCAAAACTAGTGGATTTCCATAATAGTAGTGTGTGAACAGAAACAGCCATGCTAGTTGGTAGCTAGTAGGTAATAATGTCACTGTAGCACCTTGCAAGCCACACACATACTCACAGCAGGATAATCACTGCCCATACCCCACAACCTCTTACAGGAACACATCCGGACCAAGTAATAAAATATGTGGAGCAAAGGCCCAAAATCAGGGACACATTACAAATAATGTTACAACAAACGCAGACAGTTCAGAGAGTAACAGGGTCTGCATTTTGTGGGATGTTTGGAAGGGTATGAAGTCTGAAACTTGAATGTTTGTCACTAGATTCTGACTTGAGCCCAGAGTGATTTGCCAGAAAAAGCTGTGCATGAGATATTGACCAAAATATGAGGCAGACATGTGGACAACCTGCAAATATTTGTACACATGAGAGGTCTGACACCACCATATTTGAATAGTTAAGAGCCTAGACATAGCAGCAGTGAATGACTTACAGGGATGCCCCACAGACTCCATGTGAAATGTACAAACAGTAGGCAGAAAGGTGTAACAAAACATGCAATGGTAACTATGGAGTCCTGAAAGTATTCACCACTTGCATGGCAGAATAAGTGTAGTAATACATATGCTCATGCTAACCCACATTCACAACTGCAGCATACCAGACAATTTAATGGGTGTACCCCACTGATATGTACCATTCCATGAGGCAGATAACAGATGAACCTGAGAGTCTCTGGGGCCTGCTCAGCAGCATAGTCAAATACCCTAATAGATGTCAAGGCCCACACCATGGCCAGACCACACTGCATGCTGTAACACCCTAGCAGATATAGCAAGCATTCCAAGGTGTGAATGTACATGGAAAATAGGAAAGCTACAGCAGCACACTACAGTCAGGACACCTAGCAGGCATACAAGTAGTGACTAAAGGGCAAATATTGAAGCCTTAGCAACAAAGTGCAAGCAAAAGTGAAAGGAAAGCACACACACACACACACACACACACACACACACACACACACACACACACACACACACACACACACACACACACATTAACAGTAGTAGTAGTTGTAGGTGTCAGTGTACATACACAGTTAGTACAGGAAACTGGAGAAATGAATGGAGGAATGTTAATCTACAACACAGCTGGAAATATGAGAGAGATACCAACCTTTACACTCACAGAACATTGTCCACAGCATACCAGCATGGTCCCTGCCCTTAAAATCTGAAAGGGCTACGCCTATCTCGCATACCTTTTTATAGCACTGTTCTGAAATCACAGTAAGAACTGCAATCAGTACACAACTGGCTGCATGCAATTAGCAAATGCTGGCTAACAATTGGTGCAGAGGCCATCACATGGGCATATGCAGATACCTACAAAAGTTTGCTGTACTCCCAGTCCACACATGCAATACTTTCATTGCACCCTGAGGAGGATGTGAGAGACAGACAGAGAGAGAGACAGAGACAGAGAAAATTGAAATTAAGCAGAGACAGACAAAACTGTTCAGCAACAGCCACCTGAAAGCTGACAACTGGGAAGTGGAGCAGCAGGACAGAAAACCAGACGGCAACACAAGCAGCTGTGACAAACACAGGTAATGTAAAGTAATATTATAAAGGTCTACATACTGTGAACCCTCCATATGTGTCATTGGTCTGTATCCATATGTATATGAAGATGTGTAAAGGGCAGGGGACATACAGCAACTATCAGTGAAGGCTGTACATACATTTGTATGTGAGAGCATCTATGTGCACATATCAATGTAGGTTGACTGTAGGTTGTAGTGCAATGTACAAAGTAGGTTTCACAGTTATGTATGTTTAGCAGTATGTTAGTGTGTGTATACAGTATGGTAGACAAACATGTTGATATACCTGTCTATCATATGGCTATGTATGTATGTCAAAATATGTATGTATGTATGTGTATATATATATCTATATATATATATATATATATATATATATATATATATATATATATATGATATGCATATATGTATACATACATAGAGAGAGATGTAGGAATACATAGACAGATGTAGATAGATAGAATATGTACAAACATATGTATGTAATGCACACATACAGATATAGATATATGTAGATACATATACATAGACAGACTGATCTGACTATCTACAGGTATGACTGTATATCTGTATATGACGACCTCAACACCCCCTGTCCCACTCCCTCTGTGTGTCCCCCCCTCTCCACATCTATAGCAATATATGTACATCAATATATATATATGTGTATATGTATACATATATATATATATATATATATATATATATATATATATATATATAGATATATATCTATATATATATATGTATATATATATATATATATATATATATATATATATATATATATATATATATACAGAGAGAGAGATGTATATATATTCTGAGTGAGGCACATGTGTACAGATGTATTGCAACAGGTGCCTGGTGACAAAGTCATGGAGTGAACACCAGTGTCAAAACCGGAGTACCATACCCCATTTCAAATCACCTACACCAGTAACAACCAGATATGTGATTGACTGCCCACCACTGCATGTGTCAGGGGTAAACAGGGTCATAAATGTGTACAATAGTGGCTCCAATGATATTCACAGTGGCACACTATTCCTGGAATACCTGCACATGGTATGTGTCAGCAGACATGGTGTGTCAGCTATGGACATGTAGGTCGGTGTACCCCTCCACACCACATAATGGATGCCATGGTATGGACCTCACATGACCGCTACAGATATGGAGGACACAGTGACATGTACAACACTGTGACAATGCACTCAAACACATTACCAATGCACAGTGACTGACAACACCACAGAGTACACACATAACTACCCACATAGAGGTTACCACTCCCGGATTTGCATACGTAAGCCACACCCATGACAGATGTCCAACAACCATAGTAACACCTCACACCATCCACAACCTAAATGACTGCTGTGTGTTGTTTATGCCACTGCAATAGAGATCACGTGTAGGTAAAAGTTCCTACCCACAGATAAGACATACCCTGCAATAAACCACACACTGTTAAGAAGCAAGACTCCCCATGAGTACATGTCACACATACCCCTGCTGAATGTTAGTCAGATAGGTAATATGCCATATGAGTCACCCTGTGTAACTGTGTGACAGCAGCAGGTACCATCACACTACATGTGTCACAATGGTCAGGGTAGCAGAACAGTATGCTGCTGTAGTCCCAGGGCCAATAGCATATTGTATAGTATTGTATTGTAATGTAATGTATTGTGTTGTATTGTATTGGTATGTTGAGGTGCCTCCTTCGTGGAGTGGAACCACTGCTGCTGTGCGCCAGTGTACAGGTACATATCCTGTAGTCAGGCTAGTGTTACATAGCACTTCTATATGTGTGTTTAGCTCCTGTCAGAGTTTATGTAGCATACAACTGGGGATACTATCAGGTCCCAGTCATGTTGTGTATTCTACTTTCACGAGGGCGGCTCTCACCTGGACATCTGTGATGACAGGGAGGTTACAGTCAGCTGGGATAACTATGTCTTATTTTGGGGGAGAGGGGCGGGGTGACACCTGCACTGAACCTGTCTGCCACAGTGTTGTCAATATCTGTGGTTTCAGTGAAATATTTGTTGTTGTGTACTAACTATGGGCATAGAGGATGGATTCTGACCAGGTTGCTAACATAACTGAAGAAGGCCTTCTGGTTATCTGTAGTGTCCCTCTTGATTTCCCTCTAAAAGTTGCCCATGGATGTTTGCATGATGGAAAATAGATCCTTACTAGTGCTGCTCAGACGTGCCTTCCCTTTATGGAATTATGCTCTGTCTTGCAGTAGCTTCCATCTTTTGTAATACAATCTGTCTATGGCTGGGGTCCACCAGACAGGATGCTGTCCCTTTGTGGAGAGTGTCTTGGTCATATATGGGATTGCATGATCCATGCATTCTCTGAGATGTCTGTAGAAAGCATTTGTGTAGGGGTCAGTATTGTGGGTTGTATCTGCCACTGGCCCAGTGGGCTGAAAGGATACCATGTCACTGTTACAAAGTGTAAAGTTTGCATCTGCAATGTCATTCACTATAGTCGTTTGTGCTGGTGGTGGAGGTGGGATATGTATATCCAGGGCAATTAGTGTGTGGTCAGCGCACAGTAGTTGATGATGTAGGCCATACAGTACCTAGATACAAACCCCCAGAGTGAGGAGGTGCTCTTGACCTGAATCAGTGTTCTGACTGCTGGGGTTTGGTAGTATGTTGTATGGAGTGTGCCAGGTACTGTTGCACAGTTGCTGGCTGAGCACTGATACCTGGCCATTTACATGTGTATCCACCAATAGACAGACAGATGCTATATATGTGAGATATGTTGTATCATAACAGTCGAGTAGCATGTGTAGTATGTGTGACAAATTCTGCTGACATATATTGCTGATAGCAGGTTATTTTCTTTTTCAGGTACATGGCTCACCCGCAGAATCCTGCTTACTCCACAGCTGAGGATGAGGAGATACACCAGAGCCTGGTGCAGGATTATGCAATACTCTTTTCCCGCACCAGCCAGAATAAGCAGGAGAGGGCTGCACTGTGGCAAGACCTGGTCCGTCGGGTAAATGACATAGGCACGCATAATAGGACATAGGAGCAGGTACGACATCACTGCAGTGATTTAATCAGAAATATCCGTCAGCGTGCGTCGGATATCCACAGGCAACAGGTCGCCACAGGTGGTGGGGTGACTACACATCCCCCAGTCACCAGACTGGAGGGACTACTCATGAGTGTAGTGGCTCCAGTCCGACAGCAACAACAACAGCAGCAGACATACATTATGATGGAGGCTGGAGCCACGCAGCAGCAAGACAGTGAGCGTGCAGGTAATATGCCATATGTATAGTTGACTGTTGTGTACACTGGTAGTTAATGCATGTGTGAGGTGTGTCCTTGGTTTGTAGCTGTCACCATAGTATTTAATGTGCAAGTGTAATATCCTCAATATTAGCAGCTGACCTGTGAAAGGCGACTGTTGTACTACTGACCTGTATCATACTCAGTAACAATGGCACAGTTGTGCCCACTGACATTAGATGTGATAGTGTTCAATCTCGCCGTTTGTTCTTACACATGGGTTCGGAGCCGCGTGCCGGCCTCTTGCAAGCTCTGCATCGAGAAGAAGCTCGAGACAATATAATACCCACAATCCCCCTCTGCCTTTACCTCAGATCTAGTTTGCCGCTGCTGCATTCGCATCGTTGGGAGCTAGCTCGAGGGTTTTCTAAGCTAAGATATAACTTTTTGTTGTATTTTATTGAGAATTCTATTTAACTTGATAATTGTCAGTATTACCTAGAGTGATTGTGTTGTGGTTCCGTAATTCTTTGGTACCGTTAACCTTTTTATCGGTATTTTTGTATCGGGGCCTACACCTTTCCCATATACTACCATTTTGAGACAAATTTATACCGGATTTGACATTTACCTGATTGTGACTATTTTTCCCGGATTTGACTGTGTGTTTGTTTCTGGAATTGTTTATTACCTACAATGTCTGAGAAGGCAAAGTCTGGTTTCAAGCGTTGTCAGTGTGGCCAAAAAATGTCGGTCACTGACAACCATAGTTCCTGTGTCTACTGCCTTGGCCCTCTCCACTTACAAGAGGATTGCTCCATCTGTCACTCTTTCAGTGGGAGGGTCATGACAGATAGGCGCAGGAAACTAATGGACAGGGGTCTTTTGAAACCAGCTTTCCAAGAGGCTTTGGATGCTTCTGACCAGGCATCAAGTCCTCTAAGGAATCGAAGACGCGGAGCCCAAGTCATCGGCTCCGAGCTCTTCTTCAAAGGTTAGATCACCGGTTCCACAGACTTGGGCCGAGTGTTCAACTGGTGTCGGTTCCTGAGCCTCGAGTCTTGGAACCGGTGATGGAGCTCCCTCCTCGGCCATATTGAGGTCGGCCCGTCTTGGTTCCTTCGACCCGTTCTTCCTCCAAACTTTCGGATGTCGATGTGGATCGTGTGGTGCAGAAGCTGTTGGAGCATTCGCCCTCTCTAAACTTATTTCGGTTTCCACCCAGCTGGGGTCGAAACTTGAAGGCCTTCCTGTATCTCCATCCATTCCTCCTCCGAGACCGATTCAGTCTTT
Source organism: Protopterus annectens (assembly GCF_019279795.1). Lineage (NCBI taxonomy): Eukaryota > Metazoa > Chordata > Ceratodontiformes > Protopteridae > Protopterus > Protopterus annectens. The sequence goes on from NC_056733.1 coordinate 93,924,067, forward strand.
GGAGCGGAAGAGGCTGATCTGCTGATTGTGGAGCCCTCGGGTCCAGAACCGTCCTTTCTCGGTCTGTTCCCTCACCTCGACTCCGGACCCGGTACCGAGTCTCGGAGCCGACGGTCTGTTCTTGGTTCGGGGCGAGTCGAACCGACGTGTCGGTTCCGACTCTCCCTCGGGCCTCGCACGGATCGATTCGGCTCCGTCCTCGGGTCGATGCCTTCGTGCCCGTGTCGGGATTCTTCCCATTTCTTGAACCGGGAGACTCTTCGATGCGGGACCGGGAGCGTTCGACCTGATGAGGAAGGTGTTGTCTACCCAGACAACCACATCAGTGGAAGCAGTTTCTCCTCCCCATAAAGGGCCTTTGTCTTCATCTGCACCCACGGCCACATCCAAGCGCCGGGCACCAGTGTCTCAGCCACCCCTGGAGGTGCCCCTCTTCCTCCGAGGCTTCTTCGGATGCTCCCCACGAGGAAGTCCCTAGGAAGAGACTGTGTAAGAGGAGACACTTGGATTCTCCACAGGAATCCATAACATCTGATACTGACTTAGATGAGTCAGAGGGGTCCCTAAGTCACCTTCAGAAGATGTCTCTTTTCAGACATTTTGGAGATCCTGAAACAGAGGGGTGACGGCCAGCCCCTCCCCCCTTCGGGGGATGAGTGAGTTCGGCTGAGGGCATTTGGTGCTGCCCCTTCCCCCTCCTGGCTCACTCCGCCCTTGACGAACTAATGGAACTTATTGCTCGAAGGCGTGGGAGGCTCCTGACACAGTGGAACCTGTTCCTAGGAAACCGAACAAGTACATCACAGCACCTCAGGATAAGTCCTACCTTACTAAAGGAGTTCCAGTAGACGCTATGGTGGTGGCTGCAGCCACAAAAGGAGATGTCGGAGTCTTCTTCGTCTGTCCATCCGCCTAATAAAGATTCTAGGACGATGGATAGATATGGGAAGCGCATTTTAGTTCAGCGGCTTTTTCCATGCGGTCCCTGAACTATTTGACCCATTTTACACGTCTGCAGAGGGATCTAGTCAAAGAGTTGGGAGATACCCTCCAGGGTGCTACAGATGCAGCTGTCTCAGAGAAAGTGACAGCGCAACTTAATACCCTAACATCGATTGTTAACTCGTCCATGAGGCTGATTTCTCACGCGGCGAAGGTTCGAGTAGGGCAGCAGCTTCAGCGATTGCTCTTCGTGACAATCCTGGATGCGCCTATGCTCCTTTGGAAGCCTTCAAGTCTTCCTTTACAACGCCCCATTTGACGGTGCCACTCTTTTTGGCCCCAAGGTAAAGGAGACCCTTACCCGGTGTGAACAAGAGGGAAAGACTCTGTCTGCTGTCGGAGTCCGTTTTCCACCCCAACCAGACCGTACCCCAAAGGGCAACGCGGTGGGAAAATGTGGTTTCGGAAACAAAACCAAGGGTCTTTCCGGCACACAGGGTGATGCCCTCTAGAGGCAGAGGAGGGGCAGAGGTGGAAGACGCCGCTCTGGCGGCAGAGGGGTCCGCAACATCATGGTGACAGGGAAACACTCCCTGGTAAACCTTTTCAGCACTCCTGAGAGGAGGCCCGACTGTCCTGCTCTGGAGGCAGTCGGGGTCGCTAGCTTTATACCCTCAGGCCTGGCAAGATATAACTACAGACAATTGGGTAAAAGCGTAGTTACCAGAGGTTACACCATACCCTTCCTATCCTATCCCATTCCAAAGAAAAGACTCCCAGATGTACCGCCCATCTGCGAGAGCCAGCAGCTTTAGAAATTTCAAAGTTGTTAGAAAAAAGAGTCATCCAGCCAGTCCCAGCGGACCAGCAAGGATTCGGGACTTACTCAAGGTTCTTTTTAGTTCCAAAGAAAACAGGGGACTGGAGGCCCATTCTAGACCTGAGTTACCTCAATACTTTCAAGAAAGAAAAGTTCGAATGGTCACGCTTCAATCGATCCTTCCATTTCTACAGAAGGACGAGTGGATGTGCTCAATAGATCTAGAGGATGCATACTACCACATCAAAATGGCCAGGGCATCCAGAGATCATTTGCTTCGGCTGGGAGCCAGTCACTTTCAATTTCGAGCCCTGCCCTTTGGTCTGACCTCAGCCCCCAGGGTCTTCACCAAATGCATGGCAGTGGTAGCGTCTCACTTGAGACGTCAGGGATTCCAGGTGTTTCCGTATCTGGACGACTGGCTCCTTTCAGCCACCACCCGGAATCAACTACTGCAGGCCAGAGACTATGTTCTTCAACTGTGTGTTCACCTAGGGATTTCCGTAAATTTCGGAAAATCCTTACTTCAGCCATCACAAAATATCTTGTTCATAGGAGCAGAGTTAAACACACGCCAATTGATTCTGAGGCTTCCCCCAGAAAGGATATCATCACTGCAGACTCACATTCGTCTTCTACTCTTGTCAAGGAAATCTCCTGCACACCTAGTACTGAAGGTGTTGGGCCTCATGTCAGCCTCCCTTATTGCAATTCCCCTGGGAAGGTTGCACATGAGAGTCCTACAATGGCTGCTATTTGCTCAATGGTCATTCCAGCAACTACCTCTAACACACGAGATTCTCATAACAAAGACTTGCAAAACAGATCTAAACTGGTGGCTCCAAACGTGCAACCTTTCCCAGGGGAGGCCGTTTGTATTACCCACGCCCACAGTTACGGTGACCACGGACGCTTCCCTGATAGGGTGGGGGGGCATCTTTCAGGGACAGACAGTCCAAGGCGAATGGACCAATTTGGAATACAATCTGCACATCAATGTTCTAGAGTTGAGGGCAGTGTTTCTAGCGTTGCAACACTTTGCTCCCCTTCTTCCTCTAGGGACTATTGCAGTTCAGACGGACAACATGTCGGTAGTCTGGTACATAAACAAACAAGGGGAACCAAGTCCTATCAACTATGCAGAGAGGCCATGAGAATTTGGCAGTGGGCAGAGTCCACGGGTCGCTTTCTAATAGCAACGCACATCCTGGGGTCATCCAACGTCATAGCCGACAGGCTGAGCAGAGCAATTCTGCTACCGCACGAGTGGTCTCTGAAACAGTCAGTGGCGAAAAGGATTTTTCGCACATGGGGCCAGCCTTCCTGCGACCTGTTTGCGTCTCCAATGAATCCCAAATGCAGGAGCTACTTTGCCCTATTACCCCTCCAGGGAAGTCCCCAGGACGCACTGGTTTACGATTGGCCCCGGGACTCCTGCACGCATTTCCTCCATTTCCTCTGATACGAAATTTCTCCAGAAAGCCAGGAACCCTCACAGGACGATGAGCCTCATGGCTCCATTCTAGCCACGTCAAATTTGGTTTCCCTCCTGAAAATTCACTGCATTCGGGGACCCTGGATTCTGGACCCAGAGCGGATCTGTTGACTCACTCGTCAGGGGTTCCCCATCCCGCTTCTGTCACTCCATCTAGCAGTTTGGCTGCTCCAATTCCCAACTTAGCCAGGTCTGATCTTTTGTCACCAGCAGTCCAGAATATATTAGTGGCTTCGCATAAGGCTTCCACTACTAAAACATATACTAGCAAATGGAAACGGTTTGTATTCTGGGCGAATACACACCACGTTGATCCCTTTACAGCTCCTTTGAATAAGATTTTAGAGTTCTTAACAGACTTATTTCATCAGGGTGCTTCTCCTGCTACTCTAAGAGTTCAATTGGCTGCCATTTCAATTTCCATGTGGAAGAATGTGGAGCTCCTATCATGGCTCACAGACTTTGTAAAGCCTTTTAAAAGGAGTTTTTCATATTAGACCTCGGTCAGATCTCCTACGTCACCTTGGAGTCTAAACTTGTTGCTATCTAAATTAATGTTGCCCCTTTGAACCTGCCTCTTCTTGCCCATTAAAGTTTTTGTCCTGGAAAACTCTCTTTCTGGTAGCCATTACTTCTGCTAGGCAGTGTCTGAACTTCAGGCTCTCTCCATCAAGCACCCTTATCTGATCTTTCACTCTGACAGAGTTTCTCTTGAACCAATTCATCCTTCCTCCCTAAAGTGTGTTCTATTAACAACATTAATCAGTCCATTGAATTACCCACTTTCTTCAAAAACCACTCAAACAAAATGGAGTATATGTTACACAAATTGGATGTTCACAGACAGCTAAGGTTTTATTTGGATAGAACAAAAGATCACAGGAAAACAGATCAACTCTTTGTGGCTTTTGCTGATAGCAGGAAAGGACTTGCAGTTACCAAAAGAACTCTTTCAAAGTGGTTAACGGATTGTATAATCTATGTATACGATTCTGCAAATCAACCCCTTCTAAACAAACCCAAAGGACATTCCACAAGATCAATATCTACGTCTTTGGCTCATGCAGCTCGCCTACCTCTGGATGCTATTTGTGCGGCTGCTACCTGGTCTAAGCCACATACATTTATCTCTCATTATAAAGTAGATAAGGTTTCTAGGGACAGGGCAACCTTTGGTTCCACTGTGCTCAAGAACGTCCTCCCGTGAGTTCCTCAGGATTTAGGAGCTAGGGACGCTACCCATGTGTAAGAACAAACGGCGAGATTGAACACTATCACATATAGAAGTTATGTCCTTACCATAACGTTCCATGTGGAGTGTTCATCTCGCCTTTGTTCTTACAGTCCCACCCTCCCACCCTTAGGAAGAACGTTCTTTGATGCCTGGCCAGAAGCATTTTTTTTTTTTTTTTGCTACTGTCATTATTCTGTGTACATAGTTGGTATACACATATTCTTTATATGTGTCTGTTTATGTATGTATAGATGTATGGCATGAATGTGCTGTTATGTAGATTGGTTTGCTTGCAAACTAGATCTGAGGTAAAGGCAGAGGGGGATTGTGGGTATTAGATTGTCTCGAGCTTCTTCTCGATGCAGAGCTTGCAAGAGGCCGGCACGGAGCCGAGGATCGGCTCCGAACCCATGTGTAAGAACAAAGGCGAGATGAACACTCCACATGGAACGTTATGGTAAGGACATAACTTCTATTTTCTTCACGTCTGCAGGTCCCTCTGTTGTAACAGCAATGCAGCCTATCCATGCTGGTGAATGTGTATTAACAATACCTGTAATAGTCTTGATAGTAATAGTAATATTAGGCTCACTTAGTAGTGCTCTTTGTATGCATGTAGGTGTGTCTGTGTGTTGATATCACGCATACTGAGTACTGTACAATTGTGTGAAACTGTGTGCATGTGTACGTGTGCACCTGTGCATGTGTGCATGTGCGCATGTGTGCACATGTGCACGTGTGCATGTGCACACCTGTGCATGTGCGCATGTGTGCATCACTGGTAATGTGTAGACATTGTAAACTGTGTTTCCTGTTTCCCTCCCACAGGTTCTGGTGCTGCTCTGGTGTCATGTAGCAGGGAACCTGAATCAGGTGCCATGGGTACTGATAATGATGACATCTGTGTAATGGCACAGGAAGGTATGCCAGGGTCCGCCATTGGTCAGCCGATTGACAGTACACAGCTGTCGACCCCATCAATGCGCACAGTTATCCTGCCAATACACCCTTTGTCACCAATGTCCCTAGGTGATGGACAGCATACAGTGGGCATTGACCAGGGTAATGTGGTATCTGTGGCACATGCCTCCCCACACAGCAGCCATGGGCATGGCCCAAAGATAGTACCACACAGACAGATGTCCATGGGTTCTCGTGGGAGCATCCGTGGGCATACTGCCCCTGTCAGACGTGCCCACAGAGGTCTTACAACCTCAGCTATGTTTCGGGCTGTCATGCAGGCACAGTCACGTATGGAACGGTACACCAGACAGGGTCTGAGGGAGCTGACAGCATGTCGCACAGCCATGACTGACAGTATGCGTGACATTGCGGCTGCCATCTGTAATTTCACCGATGTCATAGACGTTGTGGGGACATTAGACCGGTTCCACAACTACATGTCCATGAGCCAGGGTGATGGACGGTTGAGGCGTCGATGTGGCCGTATGCCAGCAGCAGCTGGCAGTCGTCGCAGACAACAACAGGGCCACGGCCGCCCCCATAGTGCCAGCAGCAGCCCCAGCAATGCTTGGTCTGTGCTGTCATCAGACCGCCCCAGGAGACCACGTGCACGTGGCTCTGGCCAGGCCCGACAGGGATCTGTGTCCAGTCAACTAACACCTGCTTCTGATGACAGTACCCAGTCTGGGTTGGTACCGGATACGGTCCGTAGCACCCCTGCAAGGCACAGGTACCGTGTCCGTGGCCAGAGACACTGATCTGTATGACCTGGCAGGTACAGTCTGTGGCTGTCCACAAACACCAGTATATGGCAGCCATGAGGTGGAACTGTGTGCATCCATACACACATGCGAATTGACAACACCTAGGGCTACCGCATACATGCACACACTGCATCAACATTGCCCCACCTTCTACTGCTGTCCCTCACCAACACACATACACATACATGTCAATCGGTGGTATCGGTGGCTGACTCAGGCATACCAAGTTCACACCCTGTGCATATGATGAAACTGTGCCACCTCCTGCAATCTGTAACAACTGTGCACGTACAAGTTAACATGTTGCTGATGCACAGGGTGACCACATAGACGTGTAGTAATAGTATCATGTTGTTAACAGTACTGTGTGCTGAATTAATTGTGGGTATATCACAGCATGCCTGATGCAGTAAGGGTGTGATTGTCATGTACTGTTGTCTACACCCATGGTAAGTACCATAGTGTATCATCTGCACATGTTGGCATACTGGTGGTAAGGATGTCAACAGAAGGCTACATACATAGGTAGCACAGGGGATAAGGTAATGAATGTAGTAATACGCAATGATGGACATGTAAACTGCAAGTGGCATGTTGCCCACACTGAACTCTGCAATGCGGATGTTTGAGGATGTTGATATGTGTGCAGTACTACACGACTGGTACAGGACACACAGGAGCACCCTAGCACTGCAAGCTCGCATCTCATACTATGCTAGACAGCCCCAACACACAAAACTAACTGTCACAGGAGGGAGAGTCCCCATATATGTCAGGGATACTGTCGTGGCAGGCCAGGTAGCATACATCCTACTAAGTATGGAAACACTGAGTGAAGGCTCAGTGTCTGTTATTTGATATGTGTATTACTGCAGGTATGAGCACATGGGTTTCCATCCAGTTATTGTACATCCTGACAGTACATGGTCTGTACACTTGTGTGCGCTGAGACTGGACCCTAGCCATCTGACCCGTGTATTTCCGTGTACATGTGCATAGTGCCTGCATATTTGCAGTGTTACCTACTGGAAGTGGTACAGCTTGTTTGTTGTACAATGGACTACATGCAGCCCTGTTTACTGTAGCTTTGTTTGCATGCATGTTTGCTTGCAATTACCCTGGAATACTGATCCCACCTGCAATGCATAGTTATAGAGCTTCTGTGGACTCCTAGTGCCATCTGCATAGCTTACTATATGTATGTCCATGTCTCACTTCACAGAATGCCACTGTTTGTCCTGTTCACATGTACGTTGCCTGTGACACATTGCATATGACTTACCTGGCATGTGTCTACGTGAGCAGTCATATATGCTACTGCTAACTAATCACAGGCACTACACCCTCACATATTCATCTTCTGTTGAACCACCTGCTTCGCTAGGGACGGCCTGCACCTGTCACCCCTGGACTTTCAGATATTGGCAAAGGCTCTTGCTACCCCCATAGTGCCTATGTTAGGCAAGGCTCAAATGACAAACCCACCTTCATAGGTATCACAAGGGATAAGAAACTAAGAGTAATGCTACCCAACGCCAGAAGTCTAAACCTCAAGATGCATGCATCGAAACTCTCCTTGGCATGGAGAACATCGATATCTGTGCAGTAACAGATGCCTGTTTCAGGGCTACTGAGAGCACACCAGCACTACCAGGTCTAACCTCATACCATGCTTTTCAGCCCCATAACTTGGAATGAACCACAAATGGAGGGGGGGTATTGATATTCATCATAGATACCCACACCTCCAGGTTGGTGGCAAAGCTTCAAGCTTCAGAGACTATCCATGTGCAACTAACAATGGGTGAAACTGCCTTCCAGGTTATAGCCTGCTACAGACCACCCTCCCAAACCCAAGAACTGTACTCGGCCGTCCTGTGAACAGTGGAAATATGAAGGTCTCTTCAAACACCATTATATTGGGCGACGTCAACTACCCAAACATGGACTGGGAGCATGACTCTAGCTCCAACACCCTAGGGCCAAAGATTCCTAGAATATATGAGCTCAAATGCCATGGAACAACTTGTTACCACTCCCACAAGAAGGGGAAACATACTGGACCTGATCATCGCCAACATGGGGACTCTGCTCCAGACCAGAAGTGTATCCCTCTCTGGTAAGATCGGACCATAAACTAATCTCACTGGATATTCACATCCTGACCCCACCCCCTGCCAGAACACCACAGTGAACAACTTCTCTAAAGCAAATTCACACTCCTCAAAACTGAGGTGGAAAAACTTCAAAGCCCCCGGGCCTGTGGAAACTACAGACCAGATTGCAGATTCCTCTATAAACGCATTCTATGGACACCTTCAGGAATGCATGGATCATGTGATCCCGAATAAAACCAAGACCCAATCCTCCAAAGGCAGACGTCCTGTCTGGTGGACCCCAGCCATAAACAAACTACACAATAGAAGGAGGAAGCTACTAAATGATACAGCAAATTCCCAAATAGAAGCTACTAAATGATACAGCAAATTCCCAAATAGGGAAGGCATCACTGATCAATATTGGCAAATAACTACAGGCACTCATAAGATTGTCTAAGGCCAGCTTCGAGAGAAATTGCACAGGACACTAAGGATAATCACAAGGCTTTCTTTAGTTATGTTAGGAACCTGGGTGGTAATTCCCAGATATGCTCAGAGGTAGTCCAAAATGTTAATAGAAACTCCAAACCCACAGACATTGCCAACATTCTAACTGACAGGTTTAGTGCAAACTTCTCACCCCCCACCACACTGAAAGGGCAAATATGTATCCCAGCAGAGTGCTGCCCCCCTGACATCTCAGATGCTCAGGTAAGAGCCGCTCTCTCCAAAGCAATACACACTGCATCAATGGGACGAGACGGTGTCCCGGGCTGTATCCTACATGACCTCCAAGATGTGGTACTACCAAACATAAACCTACTGTTTCATCCCAGCCTTACTACAGGATATGTGTCCAAAGTGTGGCGTACAGCAACAGTGGTCCCTTTACAGAAAGGTGGTGCCTCAACGGATCCTGGACACTTATCACCCCATAAGCCACACTAGCTTGGTCTGCAGAGCTATGGAAAGGATTATCATGGACCACATAAATATAGATATTGTGGACCTACAGACACTGGTTCATACCCAGTTTGGCTTTGTTAAGGGCAGATCCTGCCTCTCAAACCTGGTTGATTTCTTTGAAACAGTCACCAAGGCCATTGACGAGGGGAAGGTAGTTCACACAGCCTACCTGGACCTCGCAAAAGCCTTCAAAACAATACCCCACTCAGGCATTGTAGAGAAGCTCACCAGCTTAAATATAAGCCCCTATGTCACTAGATGGATTGCACACTGGCTCAGGGACAGAACCCACATGGTTAGAATTACTGGAGCCATGCCAGACTCCAAACCAGATGTCCTTCAAGGATGCATCTGCAGTCCTAACATATGGGTTGTCCTGCCTCAGGCAGCCCTTCGGTCGGCCGGATTCCAAAGTCTGGGTCTGGCCTCGGCTGATGTCGCACTTCACCCGACGTCATAGCTGCTGGGGTATAAAGGCATCAGCCGACGCCATTTTCCTCAGTCTTTCTTGCCGTGCGGTGCCCGAAGCAGAAGCTGTTCGCAAGTGCCGGTCGGTCAGATCCAGAGATTTCTACTACCGAAGACTTCTAAAAAAGCTAAGTACCCCGTTGGGGACTCTTTCTTGCCTCAGCCGATGTCAGACAAAGTAAATAATTGTTTAACTTGTGGGAAACAAATACCTCATAAGGATTTCCACTCTTACTGCCTTCCTTGCTTAGGCCCAGACCACGACGTATCAGCTTGTCTAGCCTGTGCTTCCTTCAACCGACGGACGCTTAGACGTCGGTCGGAGTTTGCTGAGGAGTTTTTTGGTCCCGCTTTTGCATATAAAATGCCGTCGGAGACTCCGACTACACAATTAGCTAAAAAGCGCAAGGAAAAGGACCGACACTCGCGGTCCGCGGTTTCGGCTGAAACGACGGTTAGGCCATCCGCGAGTGTCTCGAGTCCTCGGTTCTTCCTTCGGCCGAAAGCATGCCTCCGATAACCGAGGCCTCACAGAGCATGGCTGAATCTGCTACTGAAATTACTGCTACAGAAGCAGGCACCCAGGATTTGTCAGACACTATTCCTTTAGACATTTCTACCCCTGCACGTGGGGCTGCTAGACCCCCTGCTTCTATGTCTATCAAGGCCTTTTCCAGGGCTAAAGCAGCTAAATCTTCTAAGGCCTTACCTACAAAAGCTCCCTCACACAGGCCTACCTCTAGTTCCCAGATACTCAGCCTGGCTGAGGATCTTATTTCTTTGATCAGGGCATCCCAACCTCACCCAGACAGGGCCTCTCAACCTCCTCCAGATAAGAGGCCTAGGACTGAACCCCCTGAACCTGTCTCTACAGACTATTCCTCGGATGACTCAGATATTTCAGACCATCAGGAAGGCCCATATTCTCCTTATGAGGATTCTGATGCAGAAGACTCCATTCCTTCTGCTTCTCCTCCTGAAGAATTTTCTTTTGGGGAAACCCTACACTCTATGAGGGAACACTTCCAATGGCAGGGCCAGGATTTTTCAGATTCATGGAAAAGGCTAAGGACTTTTTTACACTTACCACAGCATAGGCCTTTAGCCATTCCTCCAGTACTAACAGTTGTTGATGATGCATATAATGATGCCAGTACTGCCCCTGATTCTCTTCCTCCGGCCCCTGCCAAGCCTGACAGATATTACAGGGTCCCGGACACACACTACCACTTGTATAAGGCTCATGTCGCAGACCCAGAAACCATTTCACAGGGCCCTAAAGGTGTGGCAGCTGCCTCTGCCAAAAACCCTCTTCCCTCTGAAAGGGAATCTAGAGCATTAGAGAGATGGGGTAAAAAGGTGTGTACATCTGCGACTCCTTCGGCCAGGGCCTTAAACTGTCAATTTCACATGATTCAGTACCAGGAATTTTGTTAGACCAGCTAAATAAAAAACTGTCCTCTCCTGAACCTATAGACCGCAAGTCCCTTCAGGATTTGGTACATAACTCTCAGCAGGTCAGTAATCATTTCTTAAAATGTGGCTATGATGCACTGGAGGCTTCCTTTAGATCAGCTATGACTGGAGCAGTGATTCGAAGGCATGCCTGGTTAAAAGAGCAATCCTTACCAGACCATGTTAAGTCAAAACTCCTAGATGCTCCTATGGAGAAACAAAGTTTGTTTGGCTCCCCTGCACAGGAGGTTCTAAAGAAAGTGGAAGAAAAAGCAAAATCTGTCCAAACAGTCAAGGATTTCTTACAGGTCCAACCTCCGAGGTTTAGCAGAAATTGGCCTTGAAGAATTGGTCCTTTCCAGACACCTCCAGAGCACAAAGAGGCAGAAATAGGCGCCAAGAGGCAGAGGTCAATCTAGGGGTGCCTACAGGGGACGTCAGTGGCAACCTGCCAACCAGAGAAGTGCTGCCACAGCTGCAACTACAACCACTTCCACAGGACAGACACAATGACTTGGCTCTGGTTCCGCCTACCAGGGAACAACTGGAAGCACCCTTGGGCGGAAAGCTAGCCTTATTTTCCGACAACTGGCATTGCATTACAGGAGACAAATGGGCTTTACAAACAATAGACAAGGGCTACAGGTTTCACTTCCACACTCTACCAAAAAAGAGAGGAATGCCAAACCATCCACCAAGCCAAAAAACAGAGGCTCGAAAACAAATCAACAACTTACTAAGGATGAGAGCTATAGAAAAGGTACCACCTATGGAACAAGGCCAAGGATTTTACTCCAGACTATTCCTTGTACCAAGAAAAGAAAATCAATGGAGACCTATTCTCGACTTGTCCGCACTGAACACATACCTCATTGTTCCAAAATTCAAAATGCTGACCCTCCAGCAACTTCTTCCCATGCTGGGCAAGGAGTCTTGGCTGGTGACTCTAGATCTCAAGGAGGCATACCTGCACGTCCCTATATGACCAGATTGCGGAAGACACCTCAGATTTCTTGCAGGATCAGAGCATTATCAATTCTCAGCATTGCCCTTTGGCTTATCTACTGCGCCCAGAGTATTCACGAAATGCCTGGCATCAGTAATTGCTCATTGCAGGCTTCAGGGAATTCAAATTTACCCATACCTGGACGACTGCCTAATACAAGCGGACAACAAGACAAAATTAACAAAAGATTTGGCAAATGTCATACAACTGTTGCAAGCCTTGGGGTACACAGTCAACATTCAAAAGTCAAGGCTAGTACCATCCCAAATGGTAACATTTTTGGGTGCAGAACTGGATACAACAACTCAGATGGCTTTTCTCACAGAAGAAAAACAAAAGCAACTACCAGTCTATTTCATGACATTAACAACACAAACTCAGCTTACTGCAAGGAAAGTCCTGCAAGCCCTGGGTTACATGGCATCCTGCATAATATTGATCCCGCATGCCAGGCTGCATATGAGAAAGTTGCAATGGTACCTAAGGAATGTATGGTCTCAACACAGGCACAGTCTAGAAGCCCAGATTCCAATAATTCCATGCCTGAAAAAAGAATTCCTGTGGTGGGCTCAGGCCTGTCAGATGAACAGAGGATTGCCTTTCCACAAACCACATCCAAGCCAGACCATCACCACAGACGCCTCAGACCTAGGCTGGTGGGCACACATGGAGGACAAGTGTATACAAAGCCTATGGACCCAAGACCAGCTGAATCTACACATAAATCTAAAGGAGATGCTGGCAGTGAAACATGCAATCCAGGCATTCAGACCATTCCTCCAACAAGGTCACCTGCTGATAAGGACGGACAATACCACAGTCATGTGGTACATCAACAAACAGGGAGGTACACACTCATATCCTCTATGCTGGATGGCAATGGACCTGTGGAATTTGGCCCTGAATCTCAACATTCAACTACAGGCCAGATTTGTACCAGGAAAAGAAAATTCACTAGCAGACACCTTAAGCAGAACTACCACGGATGCTCACGAATTGATGCTGCATCCAGATATCTTCAAAGCCATAACTAAGAAATGGGAAATGCCAGAGATAGACCTGTTCGCCTCCCCACACAACCACCAATTGAAGAAATTCTGCTCAAGAGCATACCACCCACTTGCCTGGAGGGTGGACTCCCTTTCCTTCAGCTGGAAAAACCTGACAGCATATGCATTTCCACCTCTTCCTTTGATGTACAAAGTCCTACTGAAGATCAGAGAGGAACAGCCAAAGGTAATCCTGATAGCTCCAGACTGGCCAAGGCAACATTGGTACCCGCTACTGAGAAGCATGTCTCGGACACACTCATGGCCTCTACCTCTATGTCCCTTACTTCTAACACAGAACAACTACAAGACCCTGCATCCAAACTTGAAAACACTGCAGCTAGCTGCTTGGAATATTGCATAAAACAAAATAAACCAGATTTATCTCAGAGGGTTAAGGACATTATCCTGGAGGCACGCAGACCCTCCACAAGGAAAACTTATTCAGCCAAATGGAAAAGATACCTCATTTGGAGTGCAGCAAAGGGAGAAAATGTCTCATTGGCAAACATAGCACACATCCTGGAATACTTAGCAGAACTGTTCCACAGTGGCCTGTCCTACTCCTCCATTAAGATTCATGCTTCAGCAATTTCAGCAGAGTACAACACTGATCCTCCTGTCTTCTCTCATCCTCTACTCAGGCAGTTCTTGAGAGGAATCAAAAATGTAAAGCCTCCAAGGAAACCACCTTTACCTACATGGGATCTCAACTTTGTGCTGGAAAAATTAACACTTCCCCCTTTTGAACCAGCAGCAACAGCAGACTTACAGTTCTTATCTTGGAAAACTGCTTTCCTGCTAGCAATCACTTCAGCAAGAAGGGTATCTGAGTTACAGGCATTAATGGCAGTACAGCCTTTCCTTATCTTCCATCAGGATAGTGTGTCTCTGAGAACTAATCCTACTTTTATGCCAAAAGTGGTCTCCAGGGTGTCATTGAACCAAGCGATTAATATACCTACATTCTTCCCCAACCCACAGAACAGGGGGGAAAGACTACTACATACCTTGGATGTGCACAGACAATTACGCTACTATCTGGACAGAACTAAGACCAACAGAAAAACTGACCAGCTTCTGGTAGCATATGCAACAGGAGTGCAAGGAAAAGCAATTTCAAAACAGACAATCTCAAAATGGATAGGAAATTGCATTAGATTTTGCTACTCTTTTCATGGAAAGACAACTCCTGAAAATATCAGGCCTCACTCCACAAGAGCTACAGCCACCACTACAGCTTTCCTACGAGGAGTGGCTACCAAAGACATTTTAGAAGCTGCTACTTGGAGCTCCGTGCATACATTTGCCAAGCATTATAATCTTCCTTTATACTCCAGATCCCGAGCAGGTTTTGCAACTGCTGTTTTGCAAGGGATCTTAACTACACCATCTTTATCTTAGTGCCTCCTCCCCCAGTTTGGCTATGGTATTCTACCCATATGTTAGGACTGCAGATGCATCCTTGAAGGACATAGTACAGTTTTGTACCTACCATAAATGTAGATGTCCGATAGGTATGCATCTGCAGTCAGGATTACCCACCCTCCTTCCGCTCTGTGGTATTCCTAGGGTACTTACCCCTCTTTTAGCTAGCTAGGGAATCTATTATGGTGTATTTGTTTGTATGTATATATGTATATATATATTTTGCTTTATACTGTTTGGAATTATTTGCATTTATCCAAATTTAGCCTTCCTAGAGGGCACCTGGCATCTGGGGCAAGAAACACTGAGGAAAATGGCGTCGGCTGATGCCTTTATACCCCAGCAGCTATGACGTCGGGTGAAGTGCGACATCAGCCGAGGCCAAACCCAGACTTTGGAATCCGGCCGACCGAAGGGCTGCCTGAGGCAGGACAACCCATATGTTAGGACTGCAGATGCATACCTATCGGACATCTACATTTATGGTAGGTACAAAACTGTACTTTACGAGTGGTTTCCCACAAGGCTCAGTCCTGGGACCTCTCTTGTTTGGTATATATTTATCGGAGGTACAGGCCAACACGGAAGGACTGTGGCTGACCAAATATGAAGATGACTGCAAACTGGCCGCCATAATCGACTCTCCAGCCGACACAAGCATCTTCCAATGGGGCATCATAGAAACAGACTTGTGCCAGAGCCATGGCCTCCAGCTGAATGCAAAAGTATGTATAGTCATCCCCTTTGGCAAAAACAAAGTGCCCACAAAGTACCACATAGGTGGTACTCCATTACGTACAGAAGAAGTAATTAGGGACCTGGGGACCCAAGTTGATAGCAATCTCTCATTTGACAACCACATGGCCAAAGTGGTTAGAAAGACATTGTATATAGCCCACCCCATCATGAAGGGATTCACATCTACATCAGGGGAGGACATTGTGCCTCTCTACTCATCCCTCATCAGGCCCATAATTGAGTACAATCCCCCTGTCGGGATGTACCTTACCAGACACCTGCAGCAACTGGAAAGACCCCACAAGTACCTCACCAAGAGGATCAAAGGGCTCAAACAGATGCCATATGCTGACCGGTTAAATAAACCCCAGCTCTACTCAGTGGCATACCGCCTGTTCCGAGGCGATCTGTGCCTAATGTATAACACCATGTCGAACCCGGAATTAATGGGCATGCTGCACCTGAGAATATCCAAATCCCATCGGGATACACGCTTGAGAGACCTCAGCCTCAGCACTGAAATAAATAGGACATGCTGGAGGGACAGATTCATAACCCAGAGGCTCACTTCAGGTTAGGCAGAGTCCCTCATTGACTCTCTTCAAGAGGAATCTTGATGAGTGGATGGGACATTGTAGGTTTACCCCGGGTATCACTTCTGTGTCATTGTTAGACAGAGGCACAGTATGCTAACCTCGGAAAAGGGCATGGCAAGATATATTTACAATGGATGGCGACAGCCAAACACATTCTGGCTAGGTTATTAAATGCCCTAGGGCAGATTGCCTAGTATGACGCTATGAACCTATGTACCTTGTTCCCCATTGGCCCTATGTGCTGTTAATCACCATGGCAATCACAATACTATGGTAGCATGTTCAAAGGTCAGTTGTCAGTCACCTCTATGCTACAGTTGTGGAATATGTGGGTCATGTGGCAATGTCACAGCTGCCACATGTACACAGTCAACCCTCTCCCTACACATGGACGTACAACACATGTATGAGATGGAACCACATAGCCAAACTGGGGACTAAGCACTCTGAACCCAGTACTGGCATAACCTGTCAGGTGGCATGCAATACTACAGTGACTACAATACCAGTCTGATGTAGACCTACACTGACAGCAATACAAGCACGTGAACACACTGGGCCATTCGTGGAGCCTTAGAATAGCATCCTGCCTGAGCGGCACACACCTCTGCAGCTGGCACACAGGCATACGTTATGCCTGAACACATCACACATAACACATAGCACACAAATCCTGTGTGCCAGTCACAGCCTGTACGGCTAGACAACACACCTGCCACAGTTGTGTTAGCTACCTTTATTGACTGGTACAGTGTGGTCACGCTCACCAGGCTGGACAAGTTGAAGGTCACAGTGATATGCCTGTGGGGCACTATGGTCCACCACGTAACACAAGCATACAGGTCAGTCAGAGGCATGGACACATATGACTCAGTCATTGTCCATGCCACATACCTTCTCCTGCTGTACTTGAAGGGTGCTGACATCATCAGTGTTTAGAAAGGGGAATGTGCATCCTGTAGTCTGTTCTCCTAGTTGCCAAAAGGGACATTTGCCTCACACACAGTTGCACACACACTAACCCCCCTCAGCCAAACACACACACTTGCCATTTGCAGGATTCAAACTCCTACCTATGTTATGACACTCGAGACGGACGCATTAGCGGAGCGCGCTATTCGCATTACTGGGAGGTTTCCCTTCTCTTGCTGTACTTATAGGGTGCTGACATCATCAGTGTTTAGAAAGGGGAATGTGCATCCTGTAGTCTGTTCTAGTTGCCAAAAGGGACATTTCCCTCACACACAATTGCACACACACTAACCCCCCTCAGCCAAACACACACACTTGCCATTTGCAGGATTCAAACCCTACCTAACTATGTTATGACACTCGAGACGGATGCATTAGCAGAGCGCGCTATTCGCATTACTGGGAGGTTTCCCGTCTCTTGCTGTACTTATAGGGTGCTGACATCATCAGTGTTTAGAAAGGGGAATGTGCATCCTGTAGTCTGTTCTCCTAGTTGCCAAAAGGGACATTTCCCTCGCGCACAATTGCACACATACTAACGCCCCTCAGCCAAACACACACACTTGCCATTTGCAGGATTCAAACCCCTACCTAACTATGTTATGACACTCGAGACGGATGCATTAGCAGAGCGTGCTATTCGCATTACTAGGAGGTTTCCCTTCTGTTGCTGTACTTATAGGGTGCTGACATCATCAGTGTTTAGAAAGGGGAATGTGCATCCTGTCGTGTGTTTTCCCAGTTGCCAAAAGGGACATTTCCATCCCACAGACTTGCACACACCAACCCCACTCACACACACACACACACGCACACACTGAGTATTTGCAGGATTCAAACCCCTACCTAACTATGTTATGACACTTGAGACGGACGCATTAGCGGAGCGCGCTATTCGCATTACTGGGAGGTTTCTCTTCTCCTGCTGTACTTATAGGGTGCTGACATCATCGGTGTTTAGAAAGGGGAATGTGCATCCTGTGGGGAGGCAGACGCCAAGCACACCCTCGCTAAGCTGTCATTCCCTAGGGCAAACAGCCTAGTGTTGACCTCTACACCCATATGTTTAATTGTCAAATGCACATTATTTGTTGCTGATAGACTGTTTGCGCGTCTTTATTGCCATAGCATTCCCTGTTTGTATGAACAACTTGTGTATCTGTGGAAGATGTTTGCATATGGGAGGGATCCACTATATCACGTATGTCTCTGTAGTCATTTAACTGTGTGCACTGGGCAGATTGCTGTAATGTGGTTGGTTCCTGGAATAACACGTAAAAATACCAGATATGTGTGGCCAACTGCTAAACTGAGATTTGGCCTAAGTGTGTGAGCATGCCCAGTTCAGCCTTCCCGTGGCATGTTGTCTGACATATGTCTCATTTATCAAAGTGTGTGAGCATGCCCAGTGTGAACATTCCATATGTTGAACTCTGCAGCCCACCACATTTGTGGATGAGTGTGAACTTCAGCAAATATCTCCCGTTTATGGTTGTGTGTCATGTTGTGTAGTTACTGTACAACTGCTTTGCATGTGAACACAACAGAATTATACTGTGCCTGCAGGGTTTGCATGGGATACTTTGCATACAGTTGTCAACATCCTTTCACACTGACCTAACACTATAGTACTGTATAGTGTACTGGTTCAGTACTTTGACTGTGGTGGACAGTATCCTGGGCTTTAGTCCTATCACTGTTTTACATTTCCATAGTGAGCATAACAGCCTGGTTAGGGGCCAGTTGTGCACATCTGACCATGTTGCGTTATGTTCAGATATGAACTACTTAAACCAGGCTTGTCCAACATTGGTAGTGTATTCCACAACATAGGTGTACATTTGCAAACACTAGTGATGTGCCCTAGGCCATTTCTAATGCTAGTCGGAGAGTGTGTTTGTCCTTCGACACACATTGTAAGTGGAGTTTGCCATGACATATGTCATGGTTAGTATACTGTGCCATTGTCTATCTGTGACATGACAGTGATACCCAGGATAAAGCTACCATCTCCCATCCACTCATCAAGAATCCTCTTGAGGAGAACCGATAAGTGACTCTATGGGTAGCCTGTACTGGGAGTTTACTCATGGGTGGGGGTGGCTTCTGTGTTATGGATCATGCAGTACAGCTTGTCCTATGTAAGTCAGTGCTGGGGTTCAGGTCTCTCATGTGCATAGCTCACTGCCATTCAGATTGTACAAGGTGCAGCATGTTTATTGATACCAGCTTGGACATGGCTTTATACATCAGGCACAGCTTGCCTCTGGGTGGGCAGTATGGCAGTGTGTGTAGCTGCAGTTTGTTTAATCAGGCAACACATGGCATCTGTGCAAGCTCTTTGATACTCCTGGTGAGGTACTGTTGGGGACTTTACAGTTGATGGAGGTGTCTGCTGAGGTACATCCCACAGGGGCTATTGTAGTCAATTGTAACGCTGATGAAGGATGACTGCAGAGCCACAATGACCTCCCCTTATCTAGATCTCACAACCTTCATGATTAGGTGGGTATATGGTATGTTTCTGTAAACACTACAGCACATGTTTGTCCAATGCAGGATATCTGTCACCTTGTGTCCCCAGGTCTCTCATTACATGTTAAGTACGTAATGGGTTAACACCTATGTGGTAATTTGTGGGCACTTACTGTATATCCACGGGGGCTGACTATACACTTTTCTGCAATTAGCTTGCTGGCATGGCTATGGCACCAGTTGTCTGTTTCTATGTGGCCCTTTTGTGGGATGCTTGTGTCAGCTGGTGGATCATATATGGTGAGCAGTTTGTAGTCCTCTGCAAACATGTTCAGACACAGTCCTTCCATGTCGGCCTGTATCTATGGGACATATATACCAGACGAGGGAGATCCCAGGACCAAGCCTTGTGGGATGCCAGTTATATCTGATTTGTAGTCTGACATGGCTGCAGCATGTCTGACCATGTCTGTTCTGTCCTTGGTCTGGTTTGCAACCCCTCTACTGACATAGGGGTTTATATTCAAGCTGGTGAGCATATCTATAATGAACACGTAGGGTATTGTATAGAAGTCTTTGCAAGGTCCAGCTACGCTGTGTGGACCACATTGCCCTCATCAATGACCTTAATGGCTGTTTCAGTTGAGTCAAACATGTTTAGGGGCAGGATCTGCACTTAAGAAAGCCACACTGGGTAGGGTCCGGTGTCAGTAGGTCCCCAATATCTTTGTCTGCGGTACATGCTGATCCTTTCCATAGTTGTGCAGACCGAGCTTCTTAGGATTCTGGGGTGGTAGTTTTCAGTATCCATTCAGGCAACACCTTTGTTGAGAAGGACCACTGTTGTTGTACACTGCTCTTTGGGTACATATCCTGTGGTAAGGCTGACATTGAGCAGTAGTGTGATTTGGCATTCCATTCCTCTTGGAGTCCATGTTGGACTCAGCCCAGGACACCATCTCATACCATTGCTGCTCTGTGTTTTGCTTTGTAGATGCTGGCTGTTACCTCAGCATCTGCAATGTCAGGAGGCCAGCAGTCTGCTGGGATAGATATTTTGCATTCTGGGGGGGGGGGGGTTTGCAGTGCACCTGTCAGGATGCGTGTTGGCAATATGTGTGTGTGTTTGGTAAGTTGTTTGTGATATTTGTGTGATTCAGAGCATATCTGTGAATTCCCAACACGGTTCCTACCATCAGTTGTGAAAGCCTTGGGATTATCCTTAGTGTCCTGTACAATTTGTATCTTCATAGGCTCCACAGTACAGAGATGCCATTTTCTGAATTTATCAAGTGCAAAAAATATCATATGCAAATAAACTAACTTTTCTCGATTACCATACCAGTAATATTCTTGAATTTTTGAATTTGTCATTTTCTTTCCCAGTGACTGTAAATGTAAAGCAAATAACAAAAGGGAAAGAGAACACCTCTCCTAGATGTTCTTCGTGTTTCACTGTTGCAGTCATAACTGTAGGGTGTTCCTGCCGGCAGGCAGCCCGAGGTCGGCCAGAATTCCAAAGTCTGGGTCCGGCGTCGGCTGTACCAGCAAGTACCCTGACGTCAGAACGCAGAGGTATAAAGCTGACAGCCAACGCCATCTTCTCCAGTCTTTCTTGCCGTGCAGTGGAAAGCAGCTCGCAAGTCATTGGTTGGCGCATTCAGGACAATGTGCTTTGATTTTCGTCGGTCCGAAGTTTTCTACTTCACTTCTCAAGCTAAGTACCCCATTGGGGAAACTTTTTTCTTGCTCCTCCGATGTCAGAAAAAGTTAATAATTGTATATCGTGTGGGAAACAAATACCTCATAAAGATTTCCACTCTTACTGTCTACCTTGCTTAGGCCCTGACCACGACGTTTCTTGCTGTCGGTTCTGTGCCAGGTTTAATTCTCGCACTATCAAGCGTAGGTACGATTGGGCCTTGAATTATTTCGGTAGACGATTCAATTATAGGATGTCGTCGGATACTTTACCGACAACCGGAATTCAAAAGAAACGCAAGGACAAGGATAGGCCTCCGAGGTCCAAACAAGATAATTTGCAGCCGGAGCCAGCTTCGGGTTCAGCGGTCGTCAGTGAGGCGCTTTTGCAGCCCCTGTCGTCCACCACTTCGGAACCGATGGCCGACACGGACTCCCATGGGGAGCCTTCTAGGCCTAGTATTTTATCTGCTGCAGGACCTTCGGACGTCGCTCCTTCAGATGGGTCCGGAACCGCTGTGCAGGTACCGGCTTCTGAGGGGGTTTTCAGGCCTTCTCATATCACTACTTCTACAAAGGCAAAGTCAAAGACTCTTGTTAAACCAAGGATTTCTTTTCAAGATTCCTCGGATACAGCTCCCAAGTCCCAGAAGCAATTACTACGGATGGCTGAAGATTTACTGACAATGATTAGGGGTTCTCACCTTCCTCCAGAAAAAAGGCCTAGACAGGATATTCCTTATGATTCATCTGATCAGGCTTCTGTGTCTTCTGTCTCTTCCTCTGACCAGGATTATTATTTTCCTCCTTACGAGGATTCTGATGCAGAGAACTCTATTCCCTCTGCTTCTCCCCCTGAAGATTTCTCTTTTGGGGAAACCTTACATGAGATGAGGGAGCATTTTCATTGGGAAGGTCAGGATTATTCTGCTTAGAAGAGACTTAGGGAATTTCTCCTTCTCCCTCAACACAGACCTTTGGCTATTCCTCCTGTACTTGATATTGTGGATGATGCTTTTTCTGAAGCTAACCTGAATCCTGATTCCTTGCAGCCTGCTCCTTCTAAGCCTGATAGATTTTACAGAGTCCCTGACTCCCATCAATTCTTATTTAAGAACCCTTCTGCTGATCCTGAAACCATTTCTCAGGGTTCTAGGGCTGCTAAGGCCGCTTCATCTAAAAATCCTATTCCCTCTGAAAAGGATTCTCGTGCCTTGGACAGGTGGGGCAAAAAAAATTACACTTCTGCTACTCTTTCTATTAGAGCTTTAAATTGCCAGTTTCACATGTTCAAGTATCAGCAATTTCTTTTGTCTGTTTTAAAGCAAAGGCTCTCTACCTTTCCTGCATGTGCAGAGGACAATGAATTACAGGATGTATTGCATGCAACTGAACAAGTTAGCAAACATAGTTTACATTGTGGTTTTGATGCCTTGGAAGCTTCTTGCAGGGCCGCAGCCTCTGGTACTGTTATCAGGAGACATGCTTGGCTTCGTGAGCAGAATTTACCTGAGCAGGTTAAGGCTAAACTGTTAGATGCCCCTGTTCAGCATGATGTTTTATTTGGATCCAAGGCTGAGGAGGTTATTAAAAAGATGGAAGAAAAAGCAAAATCTATGCAGACTGTTAAAGATTTTTTACAAGTTCAGCCTCCTAGATTTTCTAGAAATTGGCCCTCCAAAAATTGGTCCTTTCCCACGTCTGACAGGCCTCAAAGGGAAAGATATAGACGCTCCAGAGGTCGGGCGCAGGCTCAGGCCTCTTACAGGTCAAGACAATGGACTGCTTCTTCACCTAGAAGGAGAGAAGACAGACCTCAATCACAAAAGAAGCAGACCCAATGACTCTCTCCGTTGGGCTACAGGTCCTCCTTGCCTGGAAGCCCCTCTCGGAGGAAAACTTTCTTTTCTACCAAAATTGGACTCATATTACCCAGGACAAATGGGTTTTAGACGTGATTTTAAGAGGCTACAAATTCCACTTTCATACTCTGCCAAGGTCTTCGGGTTGGCCGGATCTGCCGAAACATCAATGGTCAGAGGCCTTAAATCAAGTGGACGCTTTATTGGCCATGAGAGCCATAGAACCTGTTCCACTTCCAGAGATGGGAAAAGGTTTTACTCAAGACTATTTCTGGTCCCAAGGAAACAAAACTCATGGAGACCTATTCTGGACCTCTCAGTATTAAATACCTTTCTGGAGATTCCAAAATTCAAGATGCTTACTCTGCAACAACTTCTTCCCATGCTCTCCCAGGATGCTTGGATGGTGACATTGGACTTGAAGGAAGCCTATTTACACATTCCCATCAGACAGGAGCAGAAAATACCTCAGATTCAAGGCAGGTTCGAGACACTTTCAATTCTCTGTACTGCCCTTTGGCTTATCTACTGCGCCCAGAGTCTTTACCAAGTGTCTGGCTCCAGTAGTAGCTTATTGCAGACTCCAAGGGATTCAAATTTACCCCTTTCTGGATGACTGCCTTATTCAGGCGGACAGCAAGGATCTTTTACTTCAACATCTGCAGTTTGTTCAGCGTCTTCTCCTACTTCTGGGATTTTCAGTGAACACAAAAAAGTCACATTGGATCCCCTCTCAACAAATGATCTTTTTGGGAGCTCTTCTAAACACAAGCTTACAAAGGGCCTTCCTTACTCCAGAAAAGCAAGTGCAGCTGGCATCAATTTTCAAGACCTTGGCTACTTTAACTCAGTTTACTGCAAGGAAATTCCTGCAGACATTGGGCTACATGGCTTCTTGCATCCTGTTGATCCCAAATGCAAGGCTTCATATGAGAAAACTTCAATGGTACCTAAAGAGTGTATGGTCTCAGCATTACCACAGCCTGGAAACAATGATACCTCTGATTCCCTGCCTCCAAAAAGAGTTCCTCTGGTGGTCCAGGGCTTGTGCTTTAAATGAAGGGAATCCCTTTTGTCTACCTCATCCTGCTCAGATCATAACCACAGACGCCTCGGATTATGCTTGGGGAGCTCATTACCTAAACAATTGCCAGCAGGGCTATTGGACAAAGAAGCATCTTCCCTGGCACATCAACTTGAAGGAAATGTTGGCGGTCCAAAATGCTCTTCTAGCCTTCCAGAATCTTTTGCAACCAGGCCATCTTCTGATTCGCACAGACAATACCACAGTCATGTGGTATATAAACAAGCAGGGGGGCTCTCACTCATACCCCCTTTGCAGACTAGCCATGAGTTTATGGGACACAGCTCTAAATCTGAATCTGCATCTTCAAGCTCAATTCATTCCAGGAAAACAGAATCTCTTAACAGACAGCCTAAGCAGAAATCTTTTGGATCCTCACGAATGGAGGCTGGACCCCAACTTATTCAGCAGGATTACAGCAGTTTGGGGTTGCCCTCGGAAAGATCTGTTTGCATCTCATCTCAATCATCAGCTGCCTCTTTTGCACCAGGTCCTTCCACAAAACAGCTTGGAAAGTGGATGCCCTGTCCTTCAGCTGGAGGAATCTTTCGGGATATGCCTTCCCTCCTCTTCCTCTTCTGCCTTGGGTGTTATTGAAAATAAAACAGGACAAACCCAAGATTATCATTTTGATAGCTCCAAATTGGCCTCGGCAGTTTTGGTATCCAACTTTAAGACACCTGTTCTTGGAACCTCCATGGATTCTGCCTCTGTTTCCTTCTCTTCTGTCCCAGCATCAGGGTCAGATGCTACACTCTCAAGTCTCTTTGCCTGGAAGCTTGGCTCTACAAGGGCCTTTGATTCCTTCTTCTTTTCCCAAACAAGTTTTGGATGTTCTCTTAGAAGCTAGGCGCCCTAGCACTAGAAAATCTTATGCTTCTAAATGGAAAAGATTTTGTATTTGGATGCGGGATCGAGGTTCTGATCCTCTTTTGCCTGACATTTCTTCCATTTTACTTTACCTCTCAGACCTTTTGCTTAAAGGCCTCTCCTTTTCTTCCATTAAAATCCATGCTTCTGCTATCACGGCTCATTACAACACTGATCCCCCATCTTCTCTCACCAGCTGGTGAGACCGTTCTTGAGAGGGGCTAAGAATTTAAGACCTCCCAGAACTCCTCCTGTTCCTGCTTGGGATCTTAATTATGTTTTGGAAAAACTAACTTTACCTCCCTTTGAGCCTGCTGCTGCTTCGGATATCAAGTTCTTATCCTGGAAGACAGCTATTTTATTAGCTTTGACTTCTGCCAGAAGGGTGTCAGAGTTGCAAGCTCTCATGGCTGTGGAACCATACCTTATTTTCCACCAAGACAGAGTTGCCTTGAGGACCAATTCTACATTTATGCCTAAGGTGATTTCTAAAGTGGCTTTAAATCAGACTATTCACCTTCCTACTTTCTTTCCAAATCCTCAAAACAAAGGGGAAATGATTTTACATTCATTGGACGTACACAGACAGCTACGGTTTTACCTGGACAGAACTAAACATTTCAGAAAATCTGATCAGTTGCTTATTTCTTATGCCTCCAGTTCTCTAGGCAAGGCTATTTCTAAACAAACTATTTCCAAATGGATTGCTCATGGGATAAGGTTTTGTTACTCTCACTTTGGGAAGCAGATTCCAGGTACTGTTAGAAGTCATTCTACTAGAGCAGCTGCCACTTCAGCAGCTTTTCTCAGAGGAGTTCTTACCAAGGACATTTTGGAAGCTGCCACTTGGAGTTCAGTGCATACTTTTTCTAAGCACTATAATCTCCCTTTGTATTCCAAGTCTAGGGCAGGTTTTGCCTCTGCTGTCTTGCAGGGTCTTCTGGCTGCCCCTTCTTCTGCATAACCTCCTCCCTCATCACAGCTTTGGGATTCCACCCTACAGTTATGACTGCAACAGTGAAACACGAAGAACATAGTACAGTTGTGTACATCCTACCATAAATGTAGATGTTCGAGTGTCTTCACTGTTGCAGTCGGTGTTTCCCTCCCACCAATCCCCTCCTATTTTTTGCTTGTTCTATCTTCCTCTTCTTTTGTGGTGTATTTGTGTTTCCTTTTTGGACTCCTTTTGGTTACTTTGGGGGACTTCTGACATCTGGGGCAAGAAAGGCTGGAGAAGATGGCGTCGGCTGTCAGCTTTATATCTCTGCGTTCTGACGTCAGGGTACTTGCTGGTACAGCCGACGCCGGACCCAGACTTTGGAATTCTGGCTGACCTCGGGCTGCCTGCCGGCAGGAACACCCTACAGTTATGACTGCAACAGTGAAGACACTCGAACATCTACATTTATGGTAGGTGTACACAACTGTACTTTCCTCTCTTCAAACACAGCTTGTTGGAAAGGAACCACCACCACCTTAATTCTTGCTGCTGACCATTCATATATCTTCCTAATTAACCCTGTTAGTCTGTCAGGGAATACAAATGGTTCCATTGCCATACTCATAAAAGCTCGGCTGATGCCATTGAATGCTTTCTCTGCATCAAGACTCAACAACAATAGTGGTATTTTCTTACATTCTGCACCTGTCTGGATTGGCATTGTTCTATTAATATTGTCAAATGTCTGCTTTCCCTCCAGCAAACCACATTGATCCATATCTATCAGTTTTGGCAACACCTGCAATTCTAAATTTGACATAATTAAGCCTTTCATAAATATTTCCATTTTTGATTTTTTCTGGGTTTCCACATTCCTCTGCTTTATTTAAATTTTAATAAGATTTCCAAAATTTTACTAATACCTCTTTAGGATCTTTTTTTTTGTTTGTTTTTTTTTTGTTTTCATGTTATAAGCTCTCCAAGTTTAATGACAGCTCGTTCTATTTTGTTGTCTAAGTTATACTAAAGTTTTTTTTCCTCCTCTAATTATAAAAGTGCAAATATGTAAGTAAACTAACCATGACAGTAAATGTTCTAATGATCTCACTGATGCAGTAGCCTTAGCTGTGTGGGTTACATCCTACCAAGGGTATAACAGGCGGCCAGCTTACAAAGCTTCAGGGCATCTTCCATGCACTCAAACTATTAGACATCTAGAATTGAGCGGCCTAAAAAGAGGTTTTGAGAGCCAAGCCCTTCAAAGCTTTCATACCAACTAAGAGAAGGAGGCTGAGCCTGAGAGGACATGTGTAGGAGTGCAAATATAAACACATCAGGCAAAACAACATACGAAAAAAACAAAATGGAGGGAGCAGCTACTTTAGCAGAGATCATTTGAACATCTGCCATTATGGTAAGTTTGCTTATATTTCCATCAGTCTTGCAATAGCATAAGCTTATATGGGTAGAATACCAGAGCTTAGAAAGAAATGGAAGAGGAAGAAGGATCAGAGTCCAGGTCTACTGGAGAAGAGTCATAGCAAAGCCTGCTCTGGACTGGAGAATTTATTTCATATTGATCACTACTGCAGTATCCTTAGCTGTTGTGGGTAGATTACCCTTGCTTACAAATATTTGAGAGGTAGAAGGATAATGGGCCTAGCAACGCCTGATCTACACCTAGAGAGGGATTCATGCTTTTTAGTGCTTTGTAAAAGTATGTACAGAGGACCAAGTTGTTTCTCCTAGAATACTTGTAGAATCCAACCTTTCCAAATAGCCATAGATGAAGCTAAGACCCTGGTGGACTAAGAATTGACTGTGCCTGAAATAGTTTTGTTGTTGTGATATGGATGTCTTTTTTCTTTGTCTATTAATGCTTATATGCACTGCTAGCTTAAAGCACTGCAACAGTTTCACATATGCATTTCACATATTAGCTAAAAAGAACAGCATAACATTGAGTTCATTAGAGGGAGCTAAGCAAACATATGGCAAATGTTTTTTGTAATCCTTTAGCCTTGAGAAAAAGTTAATTCTTCTAAAAAGGAGCACATTAACCTGTCAAAAGCAAAGCACTCCTGTATGCATAATTTTATTTATTTATTTCACATTTGTTAACCAGGTTAGTCCAACTGGGTAAGAAATTACCCATTTTCAGTGGAGACCCGAGGGAAAAGCCCCGAACAAAACATACAAATAGAGGCAAGTTAACAATATAAAGAGCAAAACAAACTTATGGATAAGAAAATAAATGTAATCCAAGGAATAGTACATAGCTATATACAAGGTCAGAAGAAGGAAAGTGCAAACGAAGACAGGAGTAGAGGAAGAATGAAGTGATCTAGAGGAAGGAGGAAATAAAAAAGAAGAGCAGTAGGATAAAGTAAATTATATAAAGAGAGAGGGTATAGAAAGAAGAGCAGATTGGATAAAGTAAGATAAGAAAGAGGAAAAAACTTTATGTGGTTACTCGTTACAGCCTTGGAAGTGTGTTTGTGTGTAATCAAAAGCTGGGAAAGCTTTGAACTTTTTATGACGTAATCTTTTCTTTTTTCTAAATTTAAGACACAAAAGGAATTGCATCTGAGTATACAGCTGAATCTTTCTGTTTTATAAGATTGCAGTATTGAAACTTTGCAGTAAAATGTGTTTTCATCCAGAATCTTTGTGTTTGGGATTAGCAGCCACATTATTGTAAAGGTTAATCTGTTAATAAACAATATAGTGAGAATAACAAAAGGCGTGAGACTGTCTTGGAAATAATCTGTTTAGACACAGATTGACTGTTCTTACCTTTGCAAGAAATGCACAATTGAGCCAAATAGCTGAAAGATTTTGTTCTGTCAAGATAGTACTCAGGTGGTCTGTGGACATACAGGGTATGGAGTGTCCTCTGTCCCTCATTTTTTAGTTCAGGAAAGAAAACAAGGAGATGGATAGTTTGGCTTAAAGTAAATTTTTATACCACTTTAAGCATAATAATGATTAGTTCTCAAAGAAACCATGTCTCTGTGGAAAGTAAGTTTGACTCACCAGAAGACCTTGCAAATAAGATGCTCTTGCAGAGGTCAGAGCAATTAGTAAAATAGTTGTGTATGTTGAAAACCTCAGGTCAGCCTGATGAGCTTGGTTCAGGTGGAGCAAGTGTTACCTTTTCTAACACAGAAGTAAGATACCAAGAATGAGCCAACAGTTTTCTTGGATGTCTCCTATGCAAATCCCCTTTCAAAAACATTTTCTCATGAGAATGCATCAAAAGAGAGGGAGCTGTAGGCAATCATGCTGAAATGGCTGACAAATTAACCTTAAGAGAGGAGTGAGAAAAGGTCATAGGATAGTAACTTACACAAATATTATAAAACCAGAGAAACACTAGCCCAGAAAATGTGCTGGTTATGTTGTTGGCACCAACTAGAAAACCTTTTCCATTTGTTAATACATGATTTTTTCATACCAGGCTTTCTTGTCGCCATTAATACCTATTTCACGTCCTCCGTAAACATGTGACTAAAGAGAATTAAGACCCTATCACCCAAGCAGTCAGTTGAAGTTGATTAGGGTTGGGGTATGTCAAACACCCCTATTGTGTGAATAGATCCATTCTATGAGGAAGCTTGTTGTACTGCCCCTGGCCATTTCCAAAAGAAGGGGAACCACAGTTGCCTGGGTTAGTATGGAGACACCACAGTGATCTATGGGATTTCTTCTGAATCTTCAGAAGTACTGTGGGCATCAGTGGAAAGGGTGGAGAAGCATACAGGAACATTTCTGTCCAAGGGAAGAAAATACATCCATGTTCCAGGCTGTTTTGCATGTCGTCCTGGAACAAAAGTTTGCCAGCTGATTGTTCAGAGAAAATGCAAATATGCATTTGAGGAGCTTCACACAGATGGAACAAATCTTAGAAGACCCCTGGTCTAGTTTCCATTTGTGATGGTCTGTCTTTGCCCTGCTCAGCTTGTCTGCCACACGGTTTTACTCTGGATTTAGGATGCCTGTAAAGTGAGATTTTGCTGTAAAGTTGTATCCCAAGTTAACATGGCTAGCATACCTCTCAACCTGGAAACATCAAAAATCTGGACAAAGGCCTATTTAAAATAGGTACAAATCTGTACTCTGAGGAACATAAAAGTTGCATACATAATTATGTAACCACACCCACTCCAATGGAGTTGTGGCATACCAACTTTCAAATGCAACCTGAAGAACAGACAACCAAAATATGGCCCCAGAGTCCCTCGCAGCCATTCCAATGTCCCATTACTTGACTGTTATATCCCATTTACCATAAACACTGTAATGTGCATACTGCTTTACTTCTACAATGATTGGATTTCATTTAAAATGTTTATTTTACATTTTATAGCACAAACACTAATAGACATCTGCTAAACAAAGCAATACAGTCTCACAATGAAAATAGACTAAGCATTAAAACTTCTCTGCCCTTGAAACTCACATTCATTGAAACAGCATTGAAACCCACATTCAAGGAAAATGCATCTGGCCAGTGGCAGATAAAGATTACCTTTGGGCTGTTTTCAAATCATAGACCCCTTGCACATGAAACATACATGTGTTTTTTGGTACACCTTCCTGACTGTATTAAATTATATTCCATGTATAATGCCAGCACACTTGTTAGAGCGTGTTTTAAATTTATTGTTTTGAACATTTTTCCAGTAAGCAATGAAACAAAATCCATGAACCAATAATGGCAAAACTGCCCAGTTCAGAACATTTCCATCATAAAAGTCTACTCAAAGTTTTACAATCCACCAGTATCAGTAAATATGCACAGTCTATGCAGAAGTAAGTCATCTAAATAATTCCACATTAAAGAGATCTGTAACTAATGAAGAGGTTGCTGCTAGCAAACAACTTTACATTTCATTGTTTAATCTACAAGTAAAGTGCCTGCTGCTCTTGAAAAATAAACCGCCTATGTTATATTATGATAAGCTAGTAATATTGCAATAGGGAATGGATGGCAAACTGATAACAGGTTCATAACTCCTTCAAGGGAGGAAATTTACAGGACTGCAGTATCCACTCTGTTTAAAGTAGAACACAGTACAGTATCAGCGATCCATCTGCATACTGTGGGAGTAGAACCCACAGCCTTCTGCATCTAAAGCAAGTAATACTACCTGTTTTGCTACTAACAATGCTAGTTGACTTTGCATAAGCAGCACTAAACTTATCTTTCCCTGAAGAACTGTGCAGCACAAGGAATCAGGAAAAAGCCAAAATGTATTGGGGGGGGGGCAAAGGCCTAAAACTGGGGCACATTTTAAACATTGCTTGTATAGTCCTGGAAAGTTGCTAGCATACAGTGTTGTGTTGCCATGTGTTTCCTGAAAAATAGGAAGACTGAAACTTAAATAGCTATCATTATTTAGTGAATTCAATTCTGTCTTTGCCAGAAAATCACAAATTTTATTTTTATTTAACATTTGTTTACTGGGAAAGTCCGACTTGGAACAAAGCCAATTTTCAGGGGCGGCACCAGATACATGTTTTTGTATCATGGGAAGAAACCACAGCACCCAGAGGAAACCCACACAAACACAGGAAGAACATGCAGACTCCACACAGAAGACACTTCAGCCGAGAATCAAACCAGAGAACCTCTTGCTGTGAGGCAACAATACTACCGCTGCACCACTACACCATTTGAATTTTAAGAGGAACAGACCAAAGGTATGAACATTCCCAACATTCTGTGAAAATTTGTACAATTGAGAGCTACAACTGTTTTAACCCGAAGTGGTGGTATGGGAAGAAAACTCAGGCTCTTGCTCCTTGTACCCAAGGTACAGGGTTTGAGCATCAGTAGCCCTAACCACCAGGTATACCGAACTAGGGCATTTTACACACAGACAGACAGACACACACACACACACACACACCTAAATATGTAATGCTTACGGCAATACAACAACTTAAACAGTGCAACCAGTAATTCCACCCCCCTATATGCAGAGTGCGAACACACACACCAGAAAGAAACAACTAAATATCCAATGCTCGCAACGGCAGAAAAAAGAGCTAAATATGCAATGCAAACAGTGTGACTAGTAATTTCACCCCCCCAATATGCAGAGTGCGAACACGCACATTAGAAAGAGAGAGCTAAATATCCAATGCTCACGGTAGCAGAAAAGAGAAATAAATATGCAATGCAAACAGTGTGACCAGCAATTCCACACACACACCCTATATGCAGAGTATAAACACACACACAAGAAAGGACTAAATATTCAATGCAGTGTTCGCGGCAATACAATTTAAACAGTGTGACCAGTAATTCCACACACACACCTATTTGCAGAGTGTGAACACACTCACCAGAAAGAATGAACTAAATATCCAGTGCTCTCTGTGGCAGAAAAAAGAACTAAATATACAATGCTCATGGTGGCAGAAAAATACAACAGTGCTGAATCACTTCAACAGTGCAACCAGTAATTCCACACACATGAACCTGTCATCAGAACAGTGCAGCAGAAAAATACTACAGTGCTTTACTTGTCCTCAGGCTTACTTCCAGGTGTCCAACAGCCTTACTTGTCCAACAGCTTACATGCTACTTGCTGGCTGCTCAGAAAAAATACAGTGAATCCCTTGAGCCCTCAGCCAATTCCGACAGGCTGGCAGGCTGCTGATGTCATTGCGCACACCACTGCATGTGATGATGTCAGCCCAAAAGACTGGGGGGGTTTAAAAGCCAGGAAATTTGGAGATTAAGGAGTGCCACAGTGGAATCGTGGCACCCCATTATTTGGACCTCAGAAAAATGGTAAAAACTGAGAAATTCTGTGCGGTTGAGAAGTATGATGGCTAGTCTGCAAAGCAGATAATGCCTGGTTCCCCCTTGCTTGTTGATGATCCACATGACTGTTGTATTATCTGCAACAACTTGAAGTCCAGGGGACCAAAGATGATTCAGAGGGTTGAGTGCCTTGATTAGAGTAAGCATCTGTTTTATATTTATGTGCATGCATCTGTCCTTGGTGTCCCAAACGCTTTTCACTTTTATCTCTCCTGAAACTGCTCCCCAGCTAGTGTAAGGTATGTCTGTGGTGACTGACTGCTTTGGAGCAGGGGTGGGAAAAGTGGAGAACTTGATTTAGGGATATTTGATGCTTCTATCGTGTGATTTCCCTTCTGACAAATCCCAGAACTGGGATTTGAAAAAATGAGTATTGATGCTGGGACCCAAGAGACTTCAGATACCATTGTATGTTCCCCATATGGAGTCTTGGTATGGGTATTATGAGAATCATAAATGCCATGAGACCCAAACTCCTGAGGTATTCCCTTGCAGAGACAAAGTCTGAGTGGGGAATCAAAAAATAGATCTAGATATAGATCTATTTTTTTCCTGTGGAAGAAAAGCTGTTTGAACTGAGATGGTCTAGCAAGCACCCCAGGAATACAATCCAGTGTGATGGAGTCAAAACGACTGTTGAATGTTCTCTCTGAATCCCAACCTATGTACGAGATCTGTCACCTAAGGGAGAGATTCCTGACTCTTTGGAAAAGACTGCAAAGATAAGCAAGTCATGGCAAATGTGGATGCCCTATTCCTTGCAATGAGCTGTAACTGGAGCTCAGCAGTTTGTGAGCACTCTTGTTGCAGCAGATAGTCCTAAGGGTAAGGCAGAGAACTATTACTTCCTGAGACAACATATGTTGAAAAGGGGCGGGGGGGAATACAAGAATCTGACCTGGTAGATGAATTACCTCCCGAAAAGGAGTAATTTCCTCCAGGGGCCATGTGTAGCCTTGATGAATGATCTTCAGAATCCACTTGTTTTAAACTATCAACTCAAGGAGTGTAGATTCACACTTTCTGGAAGGGAAAAGGGGACTGTCAGTGTGGAATGGGATCACATGTTCCCTTAAATAGTTATTTTGACTTGCTAGACTGTCCTTTGTTTTGGGGGTAACTGTCTTTTGGACACCCTGTCCCATTACTTCTTAAATGTCTGTTTAGCAGGGTTTTCCTAGAACTGTTTACTTTGTTTGCCCTCTCATCACACTTTTTGATGATCTCTGCAGCAGAGACACCCAAAACTAAATCTTTATCCAAAGGAAAATTTAACTTGTTCACTCCAATGGAGCTCGGGAAGTTTGCACTGTAACTTCCAATAGGCAGAGCTTAAGCCTTTTGACCGAATCAAATTATGTCCTCACGTTTCAAATAAATGTTCATATCTCTGGAACCATAGGGGTTATGAAAGAAGTATAAATGGCAAACCTTTCAGCACAAACTGTTTTACAGTGGTAGTAATCTTTAGGTTCTAGGTCTTAAACTGAGTTTTATAAGCCACAATAAACATGGTAACTATTACATTTGTAATATTTTGTAAACTCAGCAACCAGTCAAGTTACACACATACTGTCAGCAGCATTTTATTCATCTAGCTGAGAGATTTCATATGAGGCTAAGGAGTTCTATCTGTGTTACTTGGTTGTTGAGATATTAAGAAAAATGTGAAAATTGTATCTATATACATTCATATCATAACAGTTAACATCTCTTTACCGTACTAAACAGAGGTCAAATATTAATGCAGCTGAATTTGCCATTGTGTAAACTGTAAGATGAAATCTTTTAAAATAGTGTACATAGCATAGTTTTGGAATTATTGATGCAAATATGAACAAGCAATATTTGATACCTAGAGACATCAGTAGGAGTTCACTGCAGATGCACCTGGAGGCATCACTCGGATGTAATGAGTTAAAATCTAATTTTTCACATCATCTGGGAGGATGTGAGAATGCAGCCAGGCAGACTTCCTCAAAACAGTAATTCCAAATGTGCAATAAATAATGACATGTGGAAGGTTTTTCGCCAAAGGGAATATTTGCCAAGCAGTGGAATAGCACAATCTGACTGTCAATCCTCAAAAGCTTTCAGGAGTGCTTTTCTCAGTAGCAGGAATGCTCTGAAGTATTTGATGCTCCAAACCTGTCTTTTTATGCAGCTCAGCTTGAGCTGCTTAACGGTTTGAGCTTCTGGAAAGTGCCCTGAAGCTTTGGAAGCTGGCCAGCTGTTATTTCCTTGGCAGGATATAACTAAGGTTACTGCAGCTGTGATCAATATGATGAACAAAAATAGTTGGTTAACGGCAACTTTTCTAAGCTCATGCATGTTATCTAAATATTCCTTTTTCCCTTTAGCACTCCTTAGTTGCTCCTCATCTTGTTCCATGAAGTTCCCCTCATTCTGTTTTTTTTTTAATTTGTCAGCCCCTCTAGATAATTCCTTTTACTTTCCCGTGTATCTTTCACTTTTCATTTCTACCCTTTTTTAAGCTGCATTTCATTTTATCCTATTCACTAGCTATCCCTTCTTAAGAAATGTCTCTCTCCTAATAGTTTTTATAGCAATAACCCACGCCTGGATGTGGGTAATGCTGGATTTACCCACGTTTGGTGTGGTTTGGACACGAGAGCGAAGCCCGAGTGGCTAAACAAAGCCAACCGTGGGTAAATCCAGCATTACCCACACCCAGAAGTGGGTTATTGCTATTATACAATGACATTATTTAAGGGGAAAAAAAATTACTTTTCTTAAATAATGGTATTGTATAATGCCTCCTTGCTGCCCTTCCGCAGCTGTCTGGTATTCTGCGGCAGTTCTGATGTATTGCACATGCGTATGCCTACACAGTACATCAGAGCTGTGGGCAAAAGCAACTGAGAAAGCAAGATCTCAGTTGCTTTTTACAAACTTTCACTATGTTAAATGGGTTTAACGTAGCGAGACAGCTTTAAAAAAAGCAACGTAGAATCTCCATTGCTTTTTTTAAAACTGTCTCGCTATGTTAAACCCATTTAACATAGCGAGACAGTTTTGAAAAAAGCAACGGAGAAAGTAAGATCTCCGTTGCTTTTTACAAACTGTCTCACTATGTTAAACTCGTTTAACATAGCGAGACAGTGTGAAGCAACAGAGATCTTCCGTTCTCCGTTGCTGTAAAAAAAGTTATAGTAATGGAAAAAGTCCGGGCGACCGGACCTTTTTCCATTACTATAACTCTGATTTTGATTTACAACGTGCACGCTGACCAATCAGCGTGCATGTTTTTGAATATTAATGGGGTTTGTTGTATAATAAGTCATTTCCACTACCTAATTCCCCTCTTTTTAAAAGGCAAGTAGGAAATCATCACTGTCATATTTAC
This sequence comes from Protopterus annectens, assembly GCF_019279795.1. Lineage (NCBI taxonomy): Eukaryota > Metazoa > Chordata > Ceratodontiformes > Protopteridae > Protopterus > Protopterus annectens. The sequence goes on from NC_056733.1 coordinate 93,960,202, forward strand.
TTCATTACCCTGCGTGTTTGTCTTAGTTTTATCAGTGCATGAACTGATATAGTTAATGGGTATTTGTCAAAGCTTTCAGTTAAATACACATGCTCCTACAAAATGTAAATGCTATTAGTATAGCCTAGTTGTTATACCTTGGTAAAAAAAAGTAAATGGTCTGATTTCCTACTACTGAATTCGCTTTCGCCTTACCAAATATTTTTTATGTATTTCTTCAGAAATGTACCGTTTTACTTTCCATTCTAGATCCCCCACTACTTCCTCACTGCTACCAATCAAGTTCCATTCCCCACCCATAAATAATATTCCCTGCTAAAAATGAATTATTTCTCTCCAGATTTTTGTAAGCACTGTAATAGCAGTTTTTGGTGGAATACAAATGCATGCCAGCATAATCTTTTTCCTTTGCCAGTAGTCCCTTACTACCAGAAATGTACCATTATTGTCTTTTTTTCCCCTCTCATCACTGTCGTAGTCCCCATAGCATTCAGTATTATTACTCTCTGTTCCTTTGTCCCTGATATTTTGCTGAATGGCCATCCTGAAATCCTGTATGTGTGAAATTCACATTTTCATTTTTATCCAAGTATGTCTCCTGCAGCATTGCTAATTGCACCCTAATTTTCTTAATATAGTCAAAATAAACTTGTCATTCAGCCCTACACACAGTACATGTTAAACAAATTATGTTATTTCTGTTCCAAGTGCATATATCACATTACAACCACAGTGAATAACTAGGACATATAACAGTACAGTAACATATACATATATTAAACAAGATTGACAAGATCTGAGATGCCTTTATATCACTGGTAGCAGCCACCAAATATTGTACGTGTGGAAAAGCAGTTATTGCACAGTGTGTACAGAATATACTGAATAGCACATGTATATTGTATGGAATGTTCAATTGATACTGATTGCACTGCAGCTTGATGTAGGTATTACACAAGAAGAAAGCTGTACTACTGATTGTTCCAGTCACCAGCTATTGATATTTGGTAGAGTTCAACAGTCTGTTAGTATGTTGGATGAAGCTCCTACTAAACCTGGAGGACTTACAATGCATACTAAAGTATCACCTTCCTGAAGATAAGCAGGAGAACAGTCCGTGTGCAGGGTGTGTGTGGTCTTATTTTTCTGGCTCTGCCAGTACATCGTGCTTTTCATACAGGGCCCGCAGAGCTGGAAGTGGGGATCCAGTGATGATCTCCGTTATCTTCACCACCTTCTGTAGGGCCTTTTGGTCTGAGGCTTTGAAATTCATGAACCAGACTGTGAGACTTCTAGTTAAGGTGATTTCAGTGGTACCCCTATTGAAGGTTTTGAGGACAGAGGAAGGGAGACTAGCTTTCCTTAGTTTCCGCAAGAAGTGCAGGTGTTGATGTGCTTTCTTCACAATATGGTTAGTATTTGTTGACCATGCTAAGTCCTCAGAAACATGCACACTCAGAAATTTGGTGCTTCTCACTCTCTCCACTGCTTCCACTATAATTATGATTTGGTGATGTGAGTTATGATTTTTTCTGACGTCCATTACTAACTCCTTGGTTTTAGTCACGTTTAGGGCCAGGTTATTAATATCGCACCAGTTAGATTGTTCACCTCATCATTGTAGGCAGTCTTGTCTTCAGTCCTGATAAGACCTACTACAGTGGTGTCATCTGCAGACTTGATGATCTTGTTTGAATTATGTGTGGTGATGCAATCATGAGTAAGTAAGGTAAACAGCAGAGAGCTCAGGACACATGCGTGAGGGACTCCCTTGCTTAGTGTTAAGCTCCTTGAGGTGGTGTTGCCTAAGCATACTTTTTGGGGTCTATCAATGAGAAAGTCCAGGATCCATTTGCATAAGGAGGTGTTGATGCCCGGCTGGACAAGCTTCTCAACAAGCTTCTCAGTCAGGTGCTGAGGGATGACCATAGTAAAGGCAGAGCTAAAATCGATGAGTAGCATCCTTAAGTAACAGTTTTTGTTGTCAAGATGCACCAAAGATTCATGAAGAGCAAATAAGATGGCATCTGTGGTAGAGTAGTTGGCCCTGTAGACAAATTGAAACAAGTCTAGTGATGCTGGTAGGTTTTTCAGATAGGTAGTCCTTGATCAGCCGCTCAAAGCATTTCCTCACCATTGAGGTTAGAGTAACTGTACAGTAGTTATTTAGGCTGGCTGGTTGCAATTTCTTTGGTAGGGGCATTACAGAACTATTCTTGAAGCACCTTGGTACTCGGGCCTGGCACAGAGGCATGTTAAAAATGTCCGCAAGTACGGTTCACAGTTGAGCAGAGCAGTCTGTGATCACTCTCCCTTAAATGTTATCAGGTCCAGCTGTTTTTCTGGGATTTACCCTACTTGGGATCCTCCAGACTTCCACTGGGTTAAAGCAGAGTACGTCCTCATTTTGTTTGATGGGGAGTTTAGTTGCCATGATGTTACTCCCCTCATCGAACCTACTGAAGTAGTTACGTTTATTCAGGAATTCAATGTTGCCATCACATTTTGAAGAAACAGGCTTGTAGTCTGTTATAGCTTATCCCCTGCCACAGCCATCTGATGTTTCTGGTGTCACTGACGTGACCCTGTATTCTCTGGCTGTACTCACGTTTTGCCTCCTTTATCCCCCTGTTAAGATTAGCTTTGGCCACCCTGAATGCATCTTTATTTGCTTTGCATGTGGCATTCCTTCAGGAACTTTTCGTATACCTTGCTTGTCAGCCATGGCTCCTGGTTTGCCCATGTGGTGATGCTTTTAGTGACTGTGACATCATCCACACATTTTGTGATGTAGGCCATCATCGACTCTGTGTACTCCTCAAGGTCTACTTGGCGGTTTACTTTAGCTACCTCCTTGAACACATCCTAGTTCGTGCTTTTGAAGTAGTCCTGTAATGCTGAGACTGCACCCTTTGGCCAAACATTTACTAGTTTCTTAGATGGCTTGCTTCTTGTTTAGTAATGGTTTGTATGCAGGGACTAGCATAATGGCCAATATAATTCGGTACTCTTTGCTTTTTGTTTGCCTGTAAGAAATTTATATTTCATGGTAATATGAGCAGAGTAGCCATTATGATAGAAAGCTTTGACTCTCACCTATTATACATAACCATTTATTTTTTTTGAATTTGTATTTTTAGCACTTGGCTTGCATGCAGGATAATCTTTTAAGCAGTTACTTCTCATATCCATTTGAACCTATTTCACATTTTTCTGGACTTTTTGTCCTGACCCCACCCCCAACGCGCGCACACACACACACACACACACACACACACACACACACACACACACACACACACACACACAGTTTTGAACAAACACACAAAAGTGTTAACATTTTTTCAACAAATAATGTTTACCCTTCTGGATAGGAGAGGTTGCCCTAAATCTATGTACCCACAGGTACCACCTAATATAAAATTAGGATTCCCATGCTAAATCATATGTTACAGCCTGTGTCCCACTTACACAGATTGCTATCTGTTCTTGCTTTATTTCTGTTCCCCTCCCAGATGTGAAGAACAGCAAGCATGCTTTTAATAAAACATTTTAGCTCCAAGAAAAAATACACTGGCTACCTCTAAATAAATAAGCTAAACTGTGAATTGATCTATTAAATACATTGAAGTATTCAGACCGTTAGGGAAGGTACTACTTCTCATTTATTGTCAGTCACTCTTGTCAAGAAATGCTAAGTCATTAAGAATTGATAGAACATTTCTGGAATTCAGAACATTTCAGCTAAGGTGGGTCATTGATTCACAGGGTGCTTTCATTTCTTTCAGTTTTGGTTGTGCTTATCCAGAATTTCAAAACTTGTTCTAAATATATACTTATGATTTAAGGCAGGTTTCCAGACTGATCTGTGTATTTTGCTTACTATTCTGAACATTCAATGGAGAAGGTCTATTTCCATTATGTTTTGGGGTATAGTCTATTACTGCTTGCTTATATTTACTGAATAGAATTGTTTGTTTTTATCATTATATTCTTCACTTTGGTTGTATTCCTTGGGCTGAATCTGAAAGTGGCCTACTGGGATCAGTACAGAAAGAGCAGCATGTCATTAGCAAGCATATTTAGAAACACCTGGATAATTTATTAACATCAGCTTTCTGAGTATAACAATGGCCTAGGTATGTTAGCAAAAGGTTTCCTTGCAATGGTAAGTAAAGGAGGGAAATTTTTCTGTGTTGGGGGAAGTAGATTATTAATTTTTTGATCTTCCCTCAGCTAGTCATATCATCTTTAAAGGGGCTTCTCCTTATTCATTAGGTACACTGTAGGCCATTTTGCATCATGCTAGCTTATGTTGGCGATGGGTGTACAAATTCTGCTCAGTCTGAAAGTGGGATATGCACTGCATGCCCAAGAGCATCAGTTGGGTACGTAGCTTTTCCTCAGGTTGGGAAGTGTACTTTATGTCCAGAATGTCTGTCTATTTACTGAATTACTATTATATCAAAGAACATATATATATATATATATATATATATATATATATATATATATATGTATATATATGTATATGTATATATATTTATTTCACCAGATAAAGTGATTTTCGTTGATGAAAACAGCATGACCCAAGTTCCCTGTGAAGAGTGGAGCAGTGTGTTTTCAAATTCAGCAAACAGCTGTATCAAAGGGTTTTATCTAGAAGTCTTTGTGACACTGAAATGTGGACTTTATGTACCAAGTGCATAGTTTTATAGGCATTTCTCATTAACAGTCTGGTATGTTGAGATACCCTTATTTCCATTAGGGTGAGTATATTGCTTTTGCTAATCGTAGAGATAAGGTACAGTTGTGTACACTTAACATAAATGTAGATGTTCGAGTGTATTCACTGTTGCAGTCATTACATTTGGGTTATCTGCTTGCAGGTAGCCTTCAGCTGGCCTGATTATCAAAGTCTTGGGTCCTGCATCAGTTGCTGTCTTTTCTTCCATGACGTCAGGTAGTCAGGGGTATAAAGCAGGCAGCCGACGCCATTACATCAGTTTTTCTTGCCCCAGATGTCAGGTGCCCCTGTAATGGGAAGCAATTGTATACAAGGTTACACCTCTAACAAAAAGAAGCTTAAATACAGTAAACAAGAAGAGAGGTATAGCCAAGAGGTCGGGACTGGAGGGAGGGTAACCAGGACTGCAGCAATGAATACACTCAAACATCTACATTTATGGTAAGTGTACACAACTATATTATGTTCTTCATGTTTTACTGCTGCAGTCATTACATTTGGGTAGATTCCCAAAGCTAAGGAAGGGAGGAGGCAATTAGAGAGCATTAGGACCAGCTATTAGGCCCTGCAGGACTGCAGTGGCAAAACCAGCTCTGGATTTAGAAAAAAATTGGCAAGTGGTAATGCTTGATGAAGGTATGTACAGAACTCCAGGTAGCAGCTTCTAGGATGTCCCTGGTAGGAACATCTCTGAAAAAGGCTGTAGAAGTAGATGCAGCCTGGTGGAATGTGATCTTATCTCCTGTGGGGTAGGTTTTCCATGGTGCTTATAGCAGAAATGAATGCAATGACCTATCCACTTAGAAATGGTTTGCTGAAGTGATGGCTAGAAGGAAGGCTGTTTTCCAAGAAAGGAATTTCAACTCTGCAGTTGCAGCTGTCTCAAAAGGAGGTAGAGTGAGCTTTTCCAATACAAAGTTAAGGTCCCAGGCTGGAGTAGGGGCTCTCCTGTGTGATCTTAAATTTTTGGCTCCTCTGAGGAATTGTTTCAGCAGGGGGTGAGAGAAGAGGGGAGGCTCAGTATTATAATGTGCTGAAATGGCTGAGGCATGAATTTTAATAGAAGAGAAGGAAAGGCCTTTGTGAAGCATCCCTGTTAAGTATTGAAGAATATGCTGTAAGCTGGGCACTGATGTGCCCCTCCCCTGAGTTTGGCTCCAGGAACAGTATCTTTCCACTTTTCAGCATAGGATTTTCTAGTACTAGGCCTCCTTGCCTCCAGGATGACATCCAGCACTTGCTTACTAAGGAATGGTATTGGAGAGCTCGGGTAATTAGCCAAGCTGCATTACTTGTCTTGGAAGAATGTGGTCCTTGAAGGCTGTCAGGGAATTATGTACAGCTAACATTTCTTTTTGATTGATATGCAGGTGCATTTGACTTGGGTTCCATTTGCCCTGAATGCACTGCCCTGCCAAGTGAGCCCCCCATGCATAGTCTGATGCGTCTGTTGTTAGGGTTTGGGTGGCAGGGGGTAGAGTGAATGGTAGTCCCTTGTTGTGGTAGCAGGCCTCTGCCCACCAAAGGAACTCTGTCTTTATACAAGGAATGATAGGAATCATTGTTTCCAGATCCTGAGAATGTTGACACCATATGCTTTATAGATACCATTGTAGATGTTCTTCGTTTTCCATTGCTGCAGTCCTTACTATTGGGTATAGTCCGCATCCAGTCGGCCCGAATACCAGAGTATAAGGCTGACGTCGGTCAGGGCGCATTAGACTGACGTCAGTACGTCAGGGTACTAATGCGCATGACCGGCGTCACATCCTCAGTCTTTTTTGCCGCGTGGTCCGATGCAGAAGCAGTTTTGCGAGTGCAGGTTGGCGTTCTGAAATATTTCCGAAACCGGAGTTTCAGACCGAATCAGAGTTGGCTAAGTACCCCGTTGGGGAACATTTTGGTTTTTTCTTGCCTCAGTATTTAACCGGATGTCAGAAAAAGTGAATAACTGTATTTCTTGTGGGAAACAAATACCTCATAGGGATTACCATACATTGTGTATACCTTGTTTAGGGCCTGAGCACGGCGTTGTTGGTTGCCGCTCTTGTGCTAGGTTTAACAAACGCACTATTAAGAGGAGGTTAGACTGTGCCAGATTAGTGTTTGGGAAGCGTTGCAATTATAAAATGCCGCCGGATGCTCCGGCCGCTTCGTCAAGAAGCGCAAGGACAAAACAGCGAAGCCTAGGGTTGATGAACCGGCAGTCCCGGACGTCGGTTCTTTAGGTGGCTCAGTGGAGCCAGAGGTTTTGCCAGGAGTTTCTATGGAGTCTCAGGCAGAAACTTTACTGTTACAGGATGTACCCTCTCAGGAGGCAGGCCAGGCTGAGGGGGCTTCTCAGGTAACTATTCTTCCCTCTCTTCCCAAAGTAGTTAGAGCCTCTCCTTCTGTTGCCAAAACTTCTTTTAGAGGTAGGCCAACTTCAGCTTCAGTAGGGGCTTCTCCTAGCCTTTCGAGTTCTGTACCTAAGAAACTGTTTCTCAGGGGCCTAAAGGTGTTAAGGCCTCTGTGGTTAAAAATCCTGTTCCCACTGACAAAGAGGCAAGGGCGTTAGATAGGTGGGGTAAGAAAGTGTATACTTCTTCCACTCTAGCCATGAGAGCATTGAATTGTCAGTTTCACATGCTGAAATATCAAAATTATCTCCTTTCACAATTGAAATCTAAGGTGGATGCTTTGGCGGAAGGTATTGATTGTAAAGACTTGCTGGATTTAGTTTATGTGTCTGAACAAGTGGGCAAGCATTCTTTGCAATGTGGTTTTGATGCTGTGCAGGCCTCCTCGAGGGTGGCTGCCACTAGTTCTGTTCTTCGCAGGCATGCCTGGTTGAGGGATCAAAATTTGGCTGAGCATGTTAAGACAAGGATTTTGGATGCTCCTTTACAGTCTGATGTGTTGTTTGGTTCGCCTGTGGAAGCAGTTTTAAAGAAAATGGAGGACAAAGCTAAGTCTATGCAAACTGTTAAAGATTTTTTGCAGGTACAGCCACCGAAGTTTAGTAGAAATTGGCCTGCTAAGGGGTGGACATATCCTGCTTATGATTCCCAGTCTAGGGGTAGGTCTAGACGTGGTAGGGGCAGGGCTCAAGGTTCTTTTAGGCCTAGAACAGGGAGTTCACCTGCTCAGACTTCTGGTGAGGGCAGGGGTCAGTCCTTTCGTAAACAGACCCAATGACCTGCCTTTTCAGCTGCCAGTAGATTCTCGTCTGGCAGCTCCTTTGGAAGGACGACTGTCTCTTTTCAAAGAAAATTGGGATTTAATTACTCAAGACGGATTTTATTTCCATACAATGCCCCCTTTCAAAGGCATGCCAGACGTTCCTCCTCCACAAAGAAAAGAGGCTCACAAGCAAGTTTCTCAGTTACTCCAAATGGGGGCCATTCAGCCAGTCCCTGTATCAGAAAGGGGCCTAGGATTTTATTCTCGCATGTTCCTAGTACCAAAGAAGGGGAACACGTGGAGACTGCTTTTGGATTTATCTCTCCTCAACACTTCTCTGGACATTCCCAAGTTCAAGATGTTGACGTTACAACAGCTTTTACCCCTGCTGGGCAAAGATCACTGGATGGTAACTTTAGATCTCAAGGAAGCTTACCTTCATGTGCCTATCAGGCTAAGTTACAGGAAGTATCTGCGGTTTCAAGCTGGAGATTCTCATTATCAGTTCTCTGCATTGCCCTTTGGCTTATCTACTGCCCAGAGTATTCACAAAGGTTCTGGCTCCAGTGATAGCTTACTTCAGGCTACAAGGACTTCAAATCTATCCTTATTTAGGCGACTGCCTGATTCTGGCTCAAGAAAAGGAAGACCTTCTACAGCATCTGGAATATCTTATAGCAGTGCTAAGATGCCTAGGGTATTCTGTGAACGAAATAAAGTCCAGTCTAGTACCCTCTCAAGACATGTGCTTTCTGGGTGTGAGACTGAATACAGCAGCCCAGATGGCCTTTTAACCCCGGACAAACAAAAGAGTCTATCACTTTACTTCCATCAACTATCTCATCAGTCCGTGCTGACTGCAGAGACAGTCCTTCAAGCATTAGGGTTCATGGCATCTTGTATTCTGGTGCTTCCCAATGCCAAACTGCATATGAGGAAGTTACAATGGTATCTCAAAATGTATGGACACAGCACTGCCAGGATTTAGACACTGTCATTCAAATAATACCTTGCCTTCAAAGAGAATTTTTGTGGTGGGCTCAGGAATGTCACCTAAACAAGGGACTCTCTGTGACCCGGCCAGAGGCGAGTCAAATTTTACCGACAGATGCCTCGGACATTGCTTGGGGAGCTCATCTAACTGGAAAGTGGATACAAGACAAGTGGCCTGCCAGACTACAGCATCTACATGTCAACATGAAGGAGATGTTAGCAGTCCAGTTCGCATTACTGGCTTTCAAGGAGTTACTTCTTCCAGGGCAGGTGTTGATTCTAACAGACAACACAACTGTCATGTGGTACTTCAACAAACAAGGGGAACACATTCTTATCCTCTATGCAGGCAAGCAATGATTTTATGGGAGACTGCGCACGCTTGCACCTAACTCTTCAGGCAAGGTTTCTGCCAGGAGCACAGAACTCCTTAGCAGATGTGTTAAGCAGACAAATCATGGATCCCCACAAGTGGAAACTGGATCTTCATGTATTTCAGAAATTGACAGTGTCATGGGGAACTCCAGACATAGATCTGTTCGCTTCTCCACTAAACCACCAGCTGCCACAGTTTTGCACAAAGGGGTTTCATCACACAGCTTGGAAAGTGGATGCTCTGTCTTTCAGTTGGACAAACCTTCATGTGTATGCCTTTCCACCTCTGCCTCTTCTTCCAAAGGTACTGTTAAAGGTCAGACAGGACAGGCCAAGGATGATTTTGATAGCTCCAGATTGGCCTCGGCAACACTGGTACCCTCTACTACGGAGTCTGGTAAAGAAGCCTCCATGGCCTTAACCTTTGATTCCACATCTGTTATCCCAGCAGGACGGTCATCTGCTCAATGTCAAGCTTCACTCTCTTCATCTGACAGCCTGGCATATTCTGTGTTGAAACACAGCAGGTCTCAACTTCCTCGACAAGTTTTAAATATGATTATGGAAGCTAGAAGACCTAGTACGAGGAAAGTGTACGCAGCAAAATGGAAGAGATTTTTATTTTGGAGTAAAGCAAAGAATTTGGAGATTTCTGAGCCTAATTTGAGTATGGCTCTTCAATATCTTACTGAGTTACTGGACAAGGGTCTGTCCTTCTCTTCCATTAAGATTCATGCTGCAGCAATCTCAGCTCACTACGATTGTGACCCACCATTATTTTCGCATCCTTTGTTCAAGCAGTTTCTTAGAGGGGCAAAAAATATAAGACCCCACGAGAGCTCCTACTCCTGCTTGGGATCTCAATTTTGTGTTGGAAAAACTTACTCTACAACCTTTTGAGCCTGCGGCTACTGCTGAATTGAAATATTTGTCATGGAAGACTGCTTTTTTGTTGGCTATTACTTCTGCAAGAAGGGTGTCTGAGTTGCAGGCCCTTATGGCAGTCGAGCCCTTTTTGATTTTCCATAAGGATAGGGTATCATTACGTACTAATCCTTCCTTTATGCCTAAGGTGGTTTCTAGTGTGGCTTTAAACCTAACTATTCATTTGCCTACTTTTTATGCAGACCCCCAAAATAAAGGGGAAAAGATTTTGCATACTTTAGATGTACACAGGCAATTGCGTTATTACTTAAGCAGGACTAAGGATTTTAGGCAGTCTCAGCAGTTGTTTGTTTCTTTTGCTTTGAGTTCGCAGGGCAAGCCTGTGTCAAAACAAACTATTTCTAGGTGGATTGGCTTTTGCATTGCATTTTGTTATTCCCATCATGGCAAGGAGGTTCCAGCTGGGATTAGGCCTCATTCCACTAGGGCTACTGCCACTTCAACAGCATTTCTACGAGGGGTGGCCACTAAGGATATTTTGGAAGCAGCTACTTGGAGTTCAGTGCATACTTTCTCTAAGCATTATCACCTTCCTATCTACTCTAAGTCTAGGGCTGGTTTTGCCACAGCTGTTTTGCAAGGCATGTTGTCAGCTCCTGCTTCTTTATGATTTGCCAGCCTCCCTTACCTCTGCTTTGGGATTCTACCCAATAGTAAGGACTGCAGCAATGGAAAGCGAAGAACATAGTACAGTTTTGTACCTACCATAAATGTAGATGTTCGAGGATTCCATTGCTGCAGTCCAATTACCTCCCTCCTTCCCTCTGTGTTAGGGGTGGTTGTGTAGGTGAGTTTACCTGCTTATATTTTTATATATATTGTTCATGTTTTGGTGCAGGTATTTTGGGCCTTGTCTTTTTAGGGTCTTCTGACATCTGGGGCAAGAAAAGACTGAGGATGTGACGCCGGTCATGCGCATTAGTACCCTGACGTACTGACGTCAGTCTAATGCGCCCTGACCGACGTCAGCCTTATACTCTGGTATTCGGGCCGACTGGATGCGGACTATACCCAATAGTAAGGACTGCAGCAATGGAATCCTCGAACATCTACATTTATGGTAGGTACAAAACTGTACTTTTCCTCATATGCACTCTTCCATATGGAATTAGTAAGATGCAAGAGGCCATGAACCCCCAGGGCTTGCAGTATTTTCCTTGCAGATAGCTGGGTCTTTGTGGCCAGTAGTTTGAAGAAGGCTGTCAAATAAACTTGTTACTCTGGTGTGAGGTAGGCCATCTGGGAAGTTATGTTCAAGCTTGCTCCCAGGAATACAGTTTGCTGGCAGGGTACTAGGTGAGATTTCTTTTCGTTTATGGTGTATCCCAGTGAGGGTTAGCAGTTTCTTTACAAGTGCCAGATGGTTTAATAGCATGTCCTGGCTTTCTGCCTGAATTAGACAATCGTCCAGGTATGGGTATATTTGAGTATTTCTTTGCCTGCAGAATTAAATGACTGGAGCTACGCACTTTGTGAATACCCTGGGCGCAGTAGGTAAGCCAAAGAGCAGTACAGAGAACTGATAGTGCATGTAGCCTACTCTGAAGCTTAGGTATTTTCTGCAAGATTCCCTTAGTGGGATGTGCAGGTAGGCTTCCTTTAAGTCTAACATTGCCAACCAGGCATTTTTGCCAAACATGGGGAGCAGCTGATGAAGAGTCAGCATTTTGAATTTTGGGATTACCAAAAAGGTGTTTAGAATAGACAGGTCCAGGATAGGATGCCAGGAGTTGTCTTTTCTGGGTACCAGGAAAAGTCTTGAGTAAAACCCTTGTCCCCATTGTTCTGCTGGGACAGGTTGAATAGCCCTGATACTTAGAAGAGAGAGAACCTGCTGTTGAGCCTCTGCCCACTGATTTGGGGGTAGGTCTGGCCAACCGTTTGGGGTTGATAACGTGTGGAAGTGGAATCTGTATCCTTGGGAAACTATATTTAAAACCCATTTGTCAGGGTAATGAGTTCCCAGTTTTTGCATGCAGGGCAATCTTTTCTCCTAAAGGAACAGTCAGTTGAGCAGGGCTTTGAAGGGTTAAGGTTAAGTCATTGTGACAGTTTATCATAGGGGGGTTGTCTTACTACTTCCAGCTTTGGAAGTGGGAGCCCCCCACTGCTTAGGCCTGTGAGTACCTTGAGACTGTAGCCTAGGTGGTCTGCTGTTCCTGGGTTTGGACTGAGAAGGCCTGGACGAGACAGGAAAGGACCAATTCTTAGAAGGCCAATGTCTACTAAATCTGGGAGGCTGTACTTGCAGGAAATCTTTAACAATTTGCATAGATTTAGCTTTTTCCTTCATCTTTTTAAGTACTACGTCTGCTTTGGTGCCAAACAGGCGGTCTTGGTTTAAGGGAGCATCCAGTAATTTAGCTTTAACATGATCTGGCAAACTTTTCTCCTTAAGCCAAGCATGCCTTCTAAGAACAGAGCCAGTGACAGCAGCCCTGCAAGACACCTCTAAGGAGTCAAAACCACATTGCAAAGTATGTTTACCAACTTGTTCAGCAGAATGCATTAAATCATGTAATTTATTTTCAGCACAGTCAGGAATCCACAATTTTCTCTTTAAGTAATCCAGTAATATGCTGCTGATAGTTTAACATATGAAACTGGCAGTTTAAGGCCCTAATGGCCAAAGTAGAAGAAGTGTATACCTTCTTACCCCACCTGTCCAGGGCCCTGGAATCTCTATCAGAGGGCGTAGGGTTTTTGGCAGTAGTAGCCTTAATGTCCCTGTGAAATGGTCTCTGGGTCCACAGTAGAATTCTTAGAGGAACTTGTGAGAGTCAAGTACTCTGTAATACCTGTCAGGTTTCCTGGGAGCTGGAGGTAAAGTGTCTGGTGCCAGGCTAGAGTCCAAGAAGGCATCATCTACAATGTCCAGTACAGGAGGGAAAGCTAAAGGCCTGTGTTGAGGTAGGAGTAAGAATTCCCTAAGCCTCTTTTTGGAGTCTGAGTAATCCTGGCTTTCCCATTGGAAATGCTCCCTAAGAGAGTGCAAAGTTTCACCAAAAGAGAAATCTTCTGAAGGGGAAGCAGAGAGGCTAAGAAGTCCTCTGCATCAGAATCCTCATGGGTAGATAATGGCAATTCCTGGTCATCAGAAGAAACAGAAATTTCAGAATCCTGATCAGAAAAATCAGAAGGGAAATCAGTTCTAGGTGTCTTAAGAGGGAGAAGGCTGGCTTCCCCTAATTAGAGTAATAAGGTCTTCAGCCATTCTTATTTGTTTTTTAGGCATATGGGCCTTACCATGCAGTTTGGATGTCTGTTTTCTAGGTGTGGATAGAGTTTTAGGCCTTGAAGAAGAAGATGGCGTCTGTTTGATATGCAAGTCAGTAGGCCTGAATACACCCTCAGAAGCCGGTGCCTGTGTAGCGGCTCTGGACCCATCCAAGGTAGAGACATCTGCAGGTTCCATAGTCGAAGAAGCATCTCGTGGCATACCGGACTCCAAATGGGTCTCAGTAGAGGCCTGCGAATCTGAAGTAGCGGGGGCTGCAAAAGCGCCTCACTGACTACCGGCGAACTGGTGATGGAAGCGTTGTCGGCAGCTTAGGACCTATGGGGCCTGTCTCTGTCTTTATCTTTACATTTTTTCGGAATGTCGGTAGTCAGATGGCTTACCAAAGCCATTTCTGGATAATTAAACTGAGTACCAAAATAGTTTGATGCAAAAATGAACCGACGACAAATAGTTCGAGGATCGAATAAAGCACAAAACCGACAACGAGGAACGTCGTGGTCTGAGCCTAAGCAAGGAATGCAGTACAAATGAAAATCTTTGAGGTATTTGCTTTCCACAAGTAATACAATTGTTAACTTACTGGCATCGGTTTAGAGAAAGACAAAGGATCCCCAATTGGGTACTTAGCTTTTTTGAAGACTTCGGTTCTGAAACTCGAAAACAAAAATGTCAGTAGTCGGCCGACCGGCACTTGCGAACTGCTTCTGCTTCGGGCACCGCACGTCAAGAAAGACTGATGTAATGGCATCGGCCGCATGCTTTATACCCCTGACTACCTGACGTCGTGGAAGAAGAGACCGCAACCGACGCAGGACCCAAGACTTCGATAATCAGGCCGGCTGAGGGCTACCTGCAAGCAGATAACCCAGATGTAATGACTGCAACAGTGAAACACGAAGAACACCAGCACATATCCAGAATATTTCTTGACTTGAGTTGTAACTAATATAGAAGTAAAAATCATATATATTTCACTTGACAAAGTGCAGTGTGTGTGACTTCCAGTGTGAAATTGGCAAAATTTACTTCTTTCTGAGGAAAGCACTGATCTGATTGACAATCCTCTAAGGTGCAATAGCAGTCTTATATTGCTTTCCCAGAATAAAGGGATATTTTCTGTCATTTTAAATATAATAATGTGAGGCACATAAACTTTATTGTAACAGATGTATACATGCTTGACTGTGCTTTTCTGTCCTGAAACTATTAAAAATATCTGAAAGCATTGCCAGGGATTGTCATTTGTATGTAGGGTGAAATTCAAGTTGGAAAGGCTATATGAAATTAACAAACTGCAGTGTTTGCAAAACTGTTAAAAAGTAAAAATATAGGTATCCACTCTTTTTAAGAGTAACTAATATTAAGGCTATCAAAAACGCAATTATGTAGTGATTAGAATTCTGACTTGGTGAACAGGTATTCATCTATATAAGTGATACTTATATTGTTTTATACGTTATAAAGTCACAGATACAGCTGTTGCATTTGAGGTTGAGAGCACAGCTAAGGAGATTTATGGATAACTGTTCGTTAATATTCTTGGAAAATTTCCTGCGAATGTTATGCATGTTACATAATCCAGTCAGACATCTACAACATCAGGAATGGTCAGCCACGGACAGCAGTTTCTCAACACCTGTGACTCTTCCCGGATCTAAAACGTCTCCCATAAGGCACGATGCCTCCCCTTCTCTCCAGATCCTGTTTACTTCATTTGAGTCAGCATTGAGAGGTGTTCTCATACTCGCGTAGCAGTTTTTCTGTGAAGAAAATCTGGGGAAAGTATATGTTAAGTCATTTACCTTGACCTGCAAATTTATCTTTCCATCACACTTGTCATGCTAGCTGATTTGATTAGTTTTATCTTCAATGTTAGACCTCACATGGTTCAGTCGTCATCCTATTTAGTGGAGAAGACCTTGCTGCAATCTGTCTACATTCCTGACCAAGGCCAATTACAGGAGATATTTTTCCCTAATATCTCCAGAGGGACAGATTCCCTAGTATGCTCTGGTCCAGCAGTGGCCCCTGCGGTCTTATTTATGCCTTTCCTGTTTCCACTCAGAATGCAATTCTTAAAATCAAAGCTGCACAATGGCAGAGACATCCTCTTAACCCTGTTTTGACCCAGATAAGTTTAGATGTTCTTCATTCCACATTGCTGCAGTCCTAACTATTGGGGTAGTCCGCTGTCCAGTCGGCCCGAATACCAAAGTATATGGCTGACGTCGGTCACGGCGCATTAGACTGACGTCAGTACGTCAGGGTACTAATGCGCATGACCGACGTCATATCCTCAGTCTTTCTTGCCGCATGGTCCGATGCAGAAGCAATTTTGCGAGTGCAGGTTGGCGTTCTGAAAGTTTCTGAAGTCAGAGTTTCAGACCGAATCAAAGTTGGCTAAGTACCCCGTTGGGGAATATTTTGGTTTTTTCTTGCCTCAGTATTTAACCGGATGTCAGAAAAAGTGAATAACTGTATTTCTTGTGGGAAACAGATACCTCATAGGGATTACCATACTTTGTGTATACCTTGTTTAGGGCCTGAGCACGACGTTGTTGGATGCCGCTCTTGTGCAAGATTTAACAAACGCACTATTAAGAGAAGGTTAGACTGTGCCAGGTTAGTGTTTGGGAAGCGTTGTAATTATAAAATGCCGTCGGATGTTCCGACGCCCGCTTCGGGCAGAAAGCGCAAGGATAAAGCAGCAAAGCCTAGAGTGGAAGAACCGACAGTCCCTGACGCGGTTCTTTAGAAGGCTCAGTGGAGCCGGAGGTTCTGCCAGGTGTTTCTTTGGAGTCTCAGGAGAGACTTTATTGTTACAGGATGTATCCTCTCAGGAAGTAGGCCAGGCTGAGGGGGCTTCTCAGGTGGCTGTTCTTCCCTCTCTTCCTAAGGTGGTTAGAGCCTCCCCCTCTGTTTCCAAGGCTTCTTTGAGAGGCAGGCCTAGTGTAGCTTCAGTGGGGTTTCTCCTAGTGCTTCAGGGTCTTTGCCAAAGAAACATATGCTTAAAATGGCAGAGGATTTGATTACTATGATTAGAGGTTCTATGCCCCTCCTGATAAGAGGCCTAGGGTGGAACCTGAGTTTGAGAGTTTTGAGCACTGTTCGGAGGCTTCTGAGTCTTCGGCTGAAGACTTGCAGGAGTATCCTCCTTATTCTGATTCTGATGTGGATGATTCTACTCCTTCAGCTTCTCCTCCTGAGGATTTTTCATTTTCAGAGACTCTGCATTCCATGAGGGAGCATTTTAAATGGGAAGGTCAAGATTTCTCTGATTCCAGGAAGAGGCTTAGGGAATTCTTGTTTTACCCCAGCATAGGCCTTTAGCTATACCTCCGGTTCTGAATGTGGTGGAAGATGTTTTGCAGAGGCTTCCCTGAATCCTGATTCTTTGCCTCCTGCACCAGTTAAACCGGATAGGTACTATAGGGTGCCTGAAGCTCATAAGTATCTTTTAAGAGTCCTAGGGCAGACCCGGAAACTGTCTCTCAGGGGCCTAAAGGTGTGAAGGCTTCTGTGGTTAAAAATCCTGTTCCTCCTGATAAAGAGGCAAGGGCTTTGGATAGATGGGGAAAGAAAGTGTATACTTCTTCCACTTTAGCCATGAGGGCATTGAATTGTCAGTTTCACATGTTAAAATATCAGAATTACCTCCTTTCACAATTGAAATCTAAGGTGGATGCTCTGGCAGAAGGTATTGTGTGTAAAGAGTTGCAGGATTTAGTTCATGTGTCTGAACAGGTGGGTAAACATTCCTTGCAGTGTGGTTTTGATGCTGTGCAGGCCTCCTCGAGGGTGGCTGCCACTGGTTCTGTTCTTCGTAGGCACGCCTGGTTGAGAGATCAGAACTTAGCTGAGCATGTTAAGACAAGGATTTTGGATGCTCCTTTACAGTCTGATGTGTTGTTTGGTTCGCCTGTTGAAGCAGTTTTAAAGAAAATGGAGGACAAGGCTAAGTCTATGCAAACTGTTAAAGATTTTTTGCAGGTTCAGCCTCCGAAGTTTAGTAGAAATTGGCCTACTAAGGGGTGGACTTATCCTGCTTATGATTCCCAGTCTAGGGGTAGGTCTAGACATGGTAGGGGCAGAGCTCAAGGTTCTTTTAGGCCTAGGACAGGGAGTTCACCTGCTCAGACTTCTGGTGAGGGCAGGGGTCAGTCCTTTCGTAAGCAGACCCAATGACCTGCCTTTTCAGCTGCCAGTACATTCTCGCCTGGCAGCACCTCTGGGAGGAAGGCTGTCTCTTTTCAAAGAAAATTGGGATTTAATTACCCAAGACAGATGGGTTCTGGATATCATTCACCACGGTTACAGGTTTTATTTCCATACCTTGCCTCCTTTCAAAGGCATGCCAGACATTCCTCCTCTACAAAGAACAGAGGCTCACAAGCAAATTTCTCTGTTGCTCCAAATAGGAGCCATTCAGTCAGTTCCTGTGCCAGAAAGGGGCCTAGGATTTTATTCTCGCCTGTTCCTAGTACCAAAGAAGGGGAACACGTGGAGACCAATTCTGGATTTATCTATCCTCAACACTTATCTGGACATTCCCAAGTTCAAAATGTTGACGTTACAACAGCTTTTACCTCTGCTGGGCAAAGATCACTGGATGGTAACTTTAGATCTCAAGGAAGCTTACCTTCATGTGCCTATAAGGCTAAGTTGCAGGAAGTATCTGCGATTTCGAGCTGGAAATTCTCATTATCAGTTCTCTGCATTGCCCTTTGGCTTATCCACTGCGCCCAGAGTATTCACAAAGGTTCTGGCTCCAGTGATAGCTTACTTCAGGCTAAAAGGAATTCAAATCTATCCTTACTTGGACGACTGCCTGATTCTGGCTCAAGAAAAGGAAGACCTTCTACAGCATTTGGAATATGTTATAGCAGTGCTAAGATGCCTAGGGTATTCTTTGAACGAAATAAAGTCCAGTCTAGTACCCTCTCAAGACATGTGCTTTCTGGGTGTGAGACTGAATACAGCAGCCCAGATGGCCTTTTTAACCCCGGACAAACAAAAGAATCTATCCAGTTACTTCCATCAACTATCTCTTCAGTCCGGGCTGACTGCAAGGATAGTCCTTCAAGCCTTAGGGTTCATGGCATCTTGTATTCTGGTGCTTCCCAATGCCAAACTGCATATGAGGAAGCTACAATGGTATCTAAAAAAATCTATGGACACAGCACTGCCAGGATTTGGACACTGTCATTCAAATAATACCTTGCATTCAAAAGGAATTTTTGTGGTGGGCTCAGGAATGTCACCTAAACAAGGGACTCTCTGTGACCCGGCCAGAGGCGAGTCAGATTCTAACGACAGATGCCTCAGACATTGCTTGGGGAGCTCATCTAGATGGAAAATGGATACAAGACAAGTGGCCTGCCAGACTACAGCATCTACATATCAACATGAAAGAGATGTTAGCAGTCCAGTTTGCATTAATGGCTTTCAAGGAGTTACTTCTTCCAGGGCAGGTGTTGATTCTAACAGACAACACAACTGTCATGTGGTACATCAACAAACAAGGGGAACACATTCTTACCCATTGTGCAGGCAAGCAATGATTTTATGGGAGACTGCGCTCAGCTTGCAACTAACTCTTCAGGCAAGGTTTCTGCCGGGAGCACAGAACTCCTTAGCAGATGTGTTAAGCAGGCAAATCATGGATCCCCACGAGTGGAAACTGGATCTTCATGTATTTCAAAATTGACAGTGTCATGGGGAACTCCAGACATAGATCTGTTCGCTTCTCCACTAAACCACCAGCTGCCAAAGTTTTGCACAAAGGGATTTCATCACACAGCTTGGAAAGTGGATGCTCTTTCTTTCAGTTGGAAAAATCTTCATGTGTATGCTTTTCCACCTCTTCCTCTTCTCCCAAAGGTGCTTCTAAAGGTCAGACAAGACAAGCCAAGGATGATTTTAATAGCTCCAGATTGGCCTCGCAGCACTGGTACCCATTACTGAGGAGTCTGGTAAGGAAGCCTCCATGGCCTTTACCCTTGATTCCACATCTGTTGTCTCAGAAGGACGGTCGTCTGCTCAATGTCAAGCTTCACTCTCTTCATCTAACAGCCTGGCATATTCTGTTTTGAAAGACAGCAGGTCTCAACTTCCTCAACAAGTTTTAAATGTGATTATGGAAGCCAGAAGACCTAGTACAAGGAAAGTGTACGCAGAAAAATGGAAGAGATTTTTATTTTGGACTGCAGCAAAGAATTTGGAGATTTCGGAGCCTAATTTGAGTGTGGCTCTTCAATATCTTACTGAGTTATTGGACAAAGGTTTGTCTTTCTCTTCCATTAAGATTCATGCTGCAGCAATTTCAGCTCACTATGATTGTGACCCACCATTGTTTTCCCATCCTTTGTTCAAGCAATTTCTTAGAGGGGTAAAGAATATAAGACCCCCACGTAGAGCTCCTACTCCTGCTTGGGATCTCAATTTTGTGTTGGAGAAACTTACTCTACAACCTTTTGAGCCTGCGGCTACTGCTGAACTGAAATACTTGTCATGGAAGACTGCTTTTTTGTTGGCCATTACTTTTGCAAGAAGGGTTTCTGAGTTACAGGCCCTTATGGCGGTTGAGCCTTTTTTGATTTTTCATAAGGATAGGGTATCATTACGTACTAATCCTTCCTTTATGCCTAAGGTGGTTTCTAGTGTGGCTTTAAACCAAACTATTCATTTGCCTACTTTCTATGCAGATCCCCAAAATAAAGGGGAAAAGATTTTGCACACTTTAGATGTACACAGGCAATTGCGTTATTATTTAAGCAGGACTAAGGATTTTAGGCAGTCTCAGCAGTTGTTTGTTTCTTTTGCTTTGAGTTCGCAGGGCAAGCCTGTGTCAAAACAAACTATTTCTAGGTGGATTGGGTTCTGCATTGCATTTTGTTATTCCCATCATGGCAAGGAGATTCCAGCTGGGATTAGGCCTCATTCCACTAGGGCTACTGCCACTTCAACAGCATTTCTAAGGGCTGGCAACTAAGGATATTTTGGAGGCAGCTACTTGGAGTTCAGTGCATACTTTCTCTAAGCATTACCACCTTCCTCTCTACTCTAAGTCTAGGGCTGGTTTTGCCACAGCTATTTTGCAAGGCATGTTATCAGCTCCTGCTTCCTTATGATTTGCCAGCCTCCCTTACCTCTGCTTTGGGATTCTACCCAATAGTTAGGACTGCAGCAATGTGGAATGAAGAACATAGTACAGTTTTGTACCTACCATAAATGTAGATGTTCGAGGATCCACATTGCTGCAGTCCAATTTACCCTCCCTCCTTCCCTCTGTGTTTAGGGGTGGTTGTGTAGGTGAGATTATATTCTGGTACCTTTGTATATATTGTATATATTTTTGGTGCAGGTATGTTTGGTGTGTTTTGGTTTTGGCCTTGTCTTTTTAGGGTCTTCTGACATCTGGGGCAAGAAAAGACTGAGGATATGACGTCGGTCATGCGCATTAGTACCCTGACGTACTGACGTCAGTCTAATGCGCCGTGACCGACGTCAGCCATATACTTTGGTATTCGGGCCGACTGGACAGCGGACTACCCCAATAGTTAGGACTGCAGCAATGTGGATCCTCGAACATCTACATTTATGGTAGGTACAAAACTGTACTTTTCCTTGCTTCGACATTATCTTTGGTAGAGAATCCACTTCTTAGACCTCATAGGTATTTCCCGTCCCATCCAGCTGGCAACTCTCCATTCCCTCAGGCTAAGAGAGTGATTTTCTTGCTTCCCCCTCCAACATGGTCTAGATCCTTATGGCGTCCCAGACATCATCTGTAAAGAAAATATACAGAAGTAAATGTGTAAAGATTTCATTATGAGTTGGCTGAGTAAGGTAGAGATCTGTTGTCAATTGTAGATGTTCTTCGTGTTTCACTGTTGCAGTCATCACACTTGGGTTATCCTACCAAGGGTAGCCTTCAGTCGGCCTGAATACCAGAGGGTTAGTATTTTTACATCAGTTGCTGTTGCTCCAGGACTGACGTCTGGTCGTCAGTGGTGTAAAATTAGTCAGCTGACGCCATTATGTCAGTCTTTCTTGCCAAGGAGCCCAAAGCAGAAGCAGTACGCATGAGTGCCTGTCGGCTGCTACCTGAGTTTTTGTTTCTGAATTGAAGTTGAAGTCTTCTAAAGCTAAGCACCCCATTGGAGATCCATTTTTCTTGCTCTAACCAATATCAGAAAAAAATTAACAATTGTCTCGCCTGTGGAAAGCAAATACCACACCGAGCTTTCTGTTTAGGCCCACACCATAACGTCCCTCACTGTCGGTTTTGTGCTTTGTTCAATGCCAGAACTATACGTCGTCGGGCCCTTATCGTAGCTAAATATTTTCGCTCTCGATCTCCGTATTCTGAAATGGTTTGGTAAGCCATCAGACTACCGATCTTCCGAAAAAAACGTAAGGATAAAGACAGAGACAGACCACACAGATCCAAAACTGCCGACTACGCTTCCGTTAAGCTAGTCGCCAGTTCGCCGGTCTTCAGTGAGGTGCTTTCGCAGCCCCTGATGCCTGCTTCTGTGGATTTGCAGGCCACTACCGAGATCCGTTCGGAGTCCGGTATGCCGCAAGACTCTTCTTTGACTAAGGATCTTGCAGATGTCTCTACTTTGGATGGGTTCGGAGCCACTTAGCAGGCACCAGCTTCCGAGGAAGTTCTTTGCACTACCGATATTCGACACAAACCGACGACTTTTGCGTCTTCAGTTCTTTCTAAAACTACTGAGTTTCTAAGGCGCTGGGTACGAACTACGCCTAAAAAAACAATGACCCAAGCTCAAGCACCTGCTTCCATGCCTCAATCTCAAATGCTTAAAATGGCGGAAGACCTTATTATACTTATTAGGGGAAGCCAGCCTACTCCTTCCAAAAGAGAGAGGCTTGTCCCCAGCAGTTTTATCTGACTAGCAATCCGATGACTCTGAGGTTTCTGAATATGAAGACATGCAACCCTTGTCTGTGTATGAGGATTCAGATGCAGAGGATTCCATTCCTTCTCCCTCTCCTCCAGAGGATTTTTCATTTGGTGAAACCCTGCATACTTTAAAGGTGCATTTCCCATGGGAATGTCAGGACTATCCTCAGTCCAAAAAAAGACTCATGGAATTCTTAGATTTACCACAGCACAGACCTTTAGCCATTCCTCCTGCCCTGGATGTTGTGGATGATGTCTTTATGGAATCCATTTTAACTTCTGACACCCTCCCACGTGCTCCCAGGAAACCTGACAGGTATTAGTCCCTGACTCACACAAATTTATTTTCAAAAATCCTATTGCTGACCCAGAGGTCATCTCCCAAGGACCTAAAGGAGTAAAAGCAACCACAGCTAAGAATCCCACCCACTCGAACAGGGATTCCCGAGCTTTAGACAGATGGGATGAAAAAGTATACACCTCTGCATCTCTTGCCATTAGAGCACTAAATTGTCAGTTCCACATGCTTAAATGCCAGCAACATACAATGGAACTCCTTAAACAAAAAATATCTACCTTTCCGGCTTGTGCAGAAAATAAAGAATTACAGGAGCTTATGCATTCTGCAAGCCAAATTACTAAACACACCTTGCAATGTGGGTTTGACGCCCTAGAAGTGTCCTGCAGGGCAGCAGTCACAGGTTCTGTACTTAGAAGGCATGCTTGGCTTAAGGAACAGACCTTGCCAGACCATGTCAAATCAAAACTATTGGACGCACCACTGAACAAAGACAATTTGTTTGGCACGAAGGCAGAAAAGGTCTTAAAATAGATGGAAGAAAAAGCTAAACCTATGCAGACAGTAAAAGACTTCTTGCAGGTCCAGCCTCCGAGGTTCAATAGGCATTGCCCCTCCAAGCACTGGTCCTTTCCGGCACTCTCAAGGCCAGCTCAGACCAGACCTAGGGGAAGCAGACCCCCCAGACAGCAGACCCAGGGAATGCAGAGATCTAAGCAGTGGAGTTCCTCCACTTCAAAAACAGGGAGTGCTAAGCCACCCCATTATGGAAAGAACTCGCAATGACTTTACAACTCCACCCTTACCTCTGCCCACCTGCTTGTGCCCCTAGGATGAAAACTGTCCTCCCATGCAAAAAAACTGGGCCTCCATCACCAACGACTGATGGGTCCTCAACATAGTGTCCCTGGGATACAAATTTTATTTCCACACACTGCCAACCCCAAAAGGGTTCCCAGATCTTCTTCCAAACCAGTGGGCAGAGGCCCAAAACCAAGTCCATTCCCTGCTCTCCATGAGGACAATACAGCCTGTTCCTGCAGACCAGGTAGGCCAAGGTTTCTATTCCAGGCTTTTCCTGGTACCTTGAAAAGAGGGCACCTAGCACCCAATCCTCGATCTATCCATTCTAAACACCTTCCTGGTGATACCAAAATTCAAAATGCTCACCCTCCAGCAGCTTCTTCCTATGCTATCCAAGGATGCTTGGTTAGCCACCCTCTACACATCCCAATCAGGGATTCTTGCAGGAAATGTCTACATTTCAAGGCAGGATCAATGCACTTTCAGTTCTCTGCGCTTCCCTTTGGCTTATCCACTGCTCCCAGAGTTTTCACAAAATGCCTGGCTCCAGCCATTGCTTTTTGCAGACAAAGGAATATTCAAATTTACCCCTACTTAGACGACTGCCTGATTCAGCAGACAGTCAGGAAATGCTGTTACAGCACCTGACCTTTGTAAAGGACCTACTGACCTCCCTAGAGTATACTATAAACTAAAAGAAATCCAAACTAGTCCCCACTCAAAAAAATGTATTCTTGGGAGCAAGCCTGGACACAGCATCCCAGATGGCATTCCTTACTCCAGAAAAATAAGCCTATCTGAAAGGCTACTTCTCTCCACCAGAACCCAGTTATCTGCAAGGAAAATCCTGCAACCTCTAGAGTTCATGGCATCCTGCATTTTACTCTTTCCATGTGCCAGACTGCATATGAGGGAACTTCAGTGGTATCTAAAAAGCCTTTGGTGTCAGCACTCTCAGGACCTGGAAACTATCATACCTATGATACCTTGTCTAAGGAAAGATTTTCTTTGGTGGGCAGCAGCATGCAGCCACAACAAGGGCCTTCCCTTTTCACAACCCCACGCCACCCAGACCCTAACCCACAGACACATCAGATTATGCCTGGGGTGCACAACTGGACGGCAGGTGCATTCAGGGCCATTGGAGCCCAAATCAAATACATCTGCACATCAACCAATAAGAGATGGTAGCTGTTCAGCACGCTCTGACAGCTTTCAGACCCCTACTCTCCCCAGGGCCTCTACTGATCAAAACAGAACACCACAGTGATGTGGTACATCAACAAGCAGGGAGGAACTCACTCTTATCCCCTCTACAGGCTAGCCATGACCCTTTGGCACATGGCTTCAGCCATGCAAATTCACCTAGCACATTTCCTGCCAGGCTCCCAAAACTCTCTGGCAGACATCTTAAGCAGAAACCTCCTGGACCCACACAAGTGGCAGCTAGACCACAGCACCTTCCACCTTGTAACCCAGAAATTGGGCACCCCGAAGGTGGACCTCTTTGCCTCCCACAACAATCACCAGCTAACAGGTTCTGCACCAGGGAACCTCACAGCAAGGCCTGGAAAGTGGATGACACATCCTTCCAGTGGGTAAACCTCTCGATCTATGCATTTCCCCCTCTATCTCTGCTTGCAAAGGTACTACTCAAAATAAGGGAGGAAAAACCAAGAGCAATCTTGATTGCCCCAGACTGTCCATGCCAGCACTGGTACCCACTGCTGTGCAGTCTGACACCCCTGCCTCCATGGCACCTAGCTCAGATCCCAACTGTCCTGACCCAGCAGAATGGAGAATTCATGCATCCACAATTGCAGACCCTGAACCTGGCAGCCTGGCTTATTCCCCTGACCTCTCCTCCAGCTGCCAGCCTAAGCAAGCAAGTCCTGGACATTATACTTGAGGCCAGATGCCCCAGCACTGGAAAATCCTATGCTGACAAGTGGAAAAAGGTTTTGCACCTGGATCCAGGCTAAAGGAGCAGAAACAGCACAGCCCTCCCTACCTCTCATCCTGGATTACCTAGCAGACCTACTTCAGAGGGGCCTAGCCTTCTCTTCTATTAAAATTCATGCCTCTGCCATCTCTGCTCATTACAGCACAGAGCCACCTCTCTTTTCTCACCCTCTCAGCAAACAAGTTCTTAAGAGGGGCTAACAATTTAAGGCCACCCAGAAGAGCTCCTACCCCAGCTTGGGACCTTAACTTTGTGTTGGAAAAGCTCACACTACCCCCCTTTGAGCCTGCAGCTTCAGCAGAGTTAAAATTTGTCTCTTGGAAAACAACCTTGCATCTAGCCATCACTTTAGCTAGAAGAGTTTTAGAACTACAAGCACTCATGGCTGTAGAGCCCTTCATTTTTCATGCTGACAGGGTCTCCCTCAGGACTAACCCAACTTTCATGCCTAAAGTGGTGTCCAGTGTGGCTCTCAACCAATCTGTTAATTTGCCCACCTTTTTCCCTAAACCTCAACAAGGGGGGAAAGGATTCTGCATTCTCTAGATGTGCACAGATAGCTCAGATTCTACCTCGATAGGACTAAATCTTTTAGGAAACTGACCAATTGCTAGTCAGCTTTAATGCCGGGGCAGAGGGCAAGGCCAGATCCAAGCAATCAGTCTCTAAATGGATAGCACACTGTATGCATTTCTGCTACAAATACCAAGGAAACCGTCCCCTAAGGGGGTCAGGATGCATTCCACCAGGACAACCTCCACCTCTGTAGCTTTTCTCAGAGGGGTCCTACCAGGGACATCCCTGAGGCTGCAACATGGAGTTCTTTTCATACCTTCACCAAACATTACCATCTGCCTATCTTCAAATCCAGGGCAGGTTTTGCATCCGCATTCTTGCAGGTCATCCTAGCCAGCCCCAAGGCTTCTTGACTACCTCCACCCTTTTCTTCAGCTTTGGGAATCATCCCAAGTTTGATGACTGCAACAGTGAAACACGAAGAACATAGTACAGTTGTGTACACTTACCGTAAAAGTAGATGTTTGAGTGTATTCGCTGTTGCAGTCCTGGTTTCCCACCCTCCATCCCCCTTCTCTCTTTTTCTGCCTCTTACTCACTCCTTACAGGGATTTTTTGGTATTTACTTTGTACTGGTTGTGTTCTTCCACCATAACCTAGCTCCCTAGTTGGGGGCTCCTGACATTTGGGGCAAGAAAAACTGAGGTAATGGCATCGGCTGCCTGATTTTATACTACTGACGACCTGATGTCAGTCCTGGAGTGATAGCAACCGACGCAGAAATGCTAAGCCTCTGGTAATTCGGGCCAACTGAGGGCTACCCTGGCAGGATAACCAAAGTGTGATTACTGCAACAGTGAATACATTCAAACGTCTACATTTATGGTAAGTGTACACAACTGTACTTTCTGTTTTAGATGACATTTTTAAGAAGAGCTCCAGCTTATTTTACACTTATTGTTTTATTAATTCCTCTTCATTAACTTCATTAAAGGTATGCAAGGTTGTGAGGCCTTTCTTGTTTAGAACCACCCCCACTAATATGCATCAGTGGAATTTAAATTTCTATACACACACACACACACGTCACCTGCATCGGGCTTAAGTATCTTTCATGAAAGACTGGTACTGATGATTATCTGTTCAGCCAGGTGAATTTTTGATATCTAATGGACCAATATCCATTTTCATCTGATTCAACCTTTGGGGACTCTGATCCGATTCGGATCTGGCCTTGGCAACTTCAAACCACCAGATCCAAGGCTGCGACTTCTCCCCTACCCATAATTTCCTCACCACTGTCAAAGTACTTCAGATCTTGTTTGCCACTCATCCGAATGGTCATAGAGAGTCTGAGCTCTTTTTGGAGAAAAGTGAATTTCACTTTTATCTTTGCTATGTCATTTCAATGTGTGTGTGTGTGTGTGTGTGTGTGTGTGTGTATATATATATATATATATATATATATATATATATATATATATATATATAATATCTTTTTTCTCTTAATTTCTCTTTCCCTTACATGTATGTATATGTATTTTTTTCGTAGTTATTACAGTTACAGTAGTTTTTTGAAGTTTTATAGCTGCTACTTACTTTTAGTCTTAGTGTATTTTTTGTGTTAAGTAGATATCGTTGCTTAATCATCCAAACTTTCTCAAAATGGTGGATAAAAGTTGTAACATATGTGGAAAGTATAGCCACAAAATCCCTGCACAAAACCCCCATTCACTGCATATGCATATTGTTTGGGAGCAGCGCACTTGGATTTTGAATGTGTAGCTTGTGCTTCTTTTGGCCATAAAGCTGTTCAGAGCAGAAAAGTCAAGCTTAGTACCACTTCAGTCTATTTTCATAGTCTTCAGTATCTTCTGCCACACTTTCAACTCTGAGGGAGAAAGAAAAAGAAAAGGAAAAATATAAGGAAGCTCAAAATACAAAACTCCCAAGTAGAGCATTGAAGAAGTCAGAAAACGGTCCCCAGGTCCGACAACCTCCATGGGTCTGGTGCCGAAAATGTTAAAGCCCTCTGATCCAAAGCCTCAGATCTGCTTTTCACTCCAGATTCAATTACTACTCTGCTGCATTCCCTTATTCTTCAGCAGTGATCCAGGGGTCATTTATTGCTTCTTCCAATGTTACCCATTCTACCAGACGTCTCACCATAGCCAATGACAGGATGATGTGGAAATTTCTGCAGATGCAGTTAACAGTTGGGATTCCTCCCAGCTCTGTCCCCTTTGATAGAGTTGGGAACAACGCCATCAACCCTTCCATGTTTCACTTTGTCAGGTCCTTCCATAGAAACCAAAGACCTCTGATCTGCAGACCTCTGGAGCACCTGTGTCAACGCTGATATTGCCATCTACTTTGGCTCTGACAGTGACCCAGTCTCTCAACTCCAAGCCCCTTGGAGATTTGACTCTCAGTAGTTGTAGTGCAGTGTTGGAGTGTTGAGGTCTCTTTCTGTACCAGCTTTCAGAGAGTCTTTCTCGCCTCTTATTTCTTCCTCAGCATTCAAGGCCTTCCATTGGGTCCTCTCACACTCCAGAGAAGAGGTACCTCCATCATTTTTGGATCTGGCCTGACTTCAAACTTATACTGCTCCGGAATACGCTCCTCCTTGTTAACAGGAACAGTCTTCCAAAATCTAGGGGAAGTACTATCTCTGAGTTCTTAGTCTGATTCAGACCCATCATCAGATATTCCCCAACAGCAGGTACATAGAAAGCAGATATGCACACAGAAGCACTTGAAGGCATCACCAGAATCCATTACAGAAGCTACTGATTTGAAGGAAGAGGAATGTTCCTGTAGATCCCCCTTTGGAGACATCATCTGAGAAATTGTAGAATTGGTCAAACAGAGAGAGGGGTTTAGTCTTACAGGTACACCTTCCCTGGAAGAATCTGTGTTCTTGGAGACATTTGCATCTGGCTCTTCTACATCCTGGGTGGTCCCTCCCCCTGATGACCTTATTGATCTAATGGCTCAGTGAGCCTAATACAGCAGAGCCTATAGCAAAAAATCTGATAGGATTCTGATGGTGCTGAGAGACTGATTAAAATAAGGGTCTACAAGTCGATGCCATGGTGGTAGCAGCAGCCACAAAGAAAGAACTCTTCAACGCTAGTTTCTCTCCATCCCCCCCAACAAGGACTCTAGGGTCTTGGGTAGATTTGTAAAACAAACATATGCTTCAGCAGCTTTTTCCCTGTGATTCCTGAACTACGTGGCCCATGTTATTTGGTTCCAAAGAGAATGGACTAAAGAGATTACCAGTTTTCTTTTAGGTAATTTGCCATTGGATATCCAGAAGACTGTGGAATCCCAGCTTTTCACCTCATCTTCTATTTCATAGGTTCATAGACTGGTACTAAGCTAACTGCCCTTGTGAGTCATTTTAAACCTAGCCAATTATCCCTTGTGAGACTCAAGCCCTGCACCTTGTGTTTGTAAGGCAAACACCTTAACCATTAGGCCACATTTTAAATGTCTCCATGCAGCTGATGGGTCAGCTAGAGCGGCAGTCACTGGTATAGCCTTACATTGCCATTGGCTGGATATGGTTGTGTGATTTTTGCAAAGGGCTTTAAGATGTCCTCCTTCAGTGCTCCCTTTGATGGTGCTACATTGCTTGGCCTGAAAGTTAAGGACACATTAAGATGTGAATAAGATGGTAAGACACTTTCTGCCATTGGAATCTGATTCTCCACTCCTCAGAGAACCTTCTCCAGGAATTATCGAGAGGGGAAGAAAATGTGGTTCCAAAAACATCACAAGATCCTACCCAGGTAGCTTCTTCCAACAGACCTCCCCATGGCAGAGGCGGTGGTAACTTCAATGGACGTCACCCAAGAGGCAGAACCAGACCCTTTTCTGACAAATCCTTCCAGTGCTCCTGAAGGGTTACCTGACTGCCGCACTCTGAAGGCATTCAGGGACATCTGCCTTTGCACACTCAAACCTAGAGGGCTGTCACCTCAGATTCATGGGTGTTAAGGATAATAACCAGAGGATTCTCAATACCATTCCTAACAATGCCTCAGGCAAAAGCAAAGATTCCCTTAGTACCACCCATCAGTTGGAATCCACAACAGCAGAAGTATACAAGCTGTTGGGAAAAAGTCATCCAGCAGGTCCTGCCAGACCAGATAGGATCCGATGTTTACTCAGGGTTCTTTTTAGTTCCAAAGAAGAAAGGGGACCTAAAGCCAATATTGGGCCTAAGCCTTTTTAACCAGTATGTGAAGCAGACAAAATTTTATATGGTCATGGTTCATTCCATTTTGCCTCTACTGAGAAAGGATAACTGGACGTGCTTTATCAATTATAAGGATGCCTGTTACCACATAAAGATGCACAGACACTCCAGGAGATTTCCCCATTTTTGTCTGGGAGCCAAACATTTCCAGTTCAGAGCTCTGTCCTTTGGACTCACCACAGCCCCCCATGTGTTTACCAGATGCATTGCAGCAGTAAAAGCCTATCTCAGACTGCAAGGGTTCCAGGTGTTCCCTTACTTAGATGATTGTCTCTTCACCACTGTGAACAAGGATCTGCTAATTCTGCAAAGGGATCCATTACTCCAGCTTATTCACCATCTGTGGAGTACAGTGAACAGACAGAAAAACAAATTTCTCCTGACTCAGAATCTGGAATTTATTGGAGGCCACCTAAACACTACAACTCAGCCACCTTACCTCTGCACAGGATTCACTCAGTATGCTAAATAGCATTACAAGTACTAGACAGTCCATCCCCTCCACCATGCTTAATTCTGAAACTCTTAGGACTGAAGGTTTCAGCCATCATTCTTCTCATGTCCAGATTTTATATGGGAGTGCTGCAGTGAACTCTATCTCAGTCCAGTGGTCTTAACATTATCACCAACTCAGCACTCCAGTTAAGTTGGCTTCGGTATGTAGAACCCACATAGAATGGTGGATCAGTTCATCAGCATTAACAACAGGTGTCTGTTTTCTCCATTTTCATCTATAGCTGTAGTTACCATGGACGCTTCCCTTTTAGGATGATGAGGGCATTACAAGGGGAAGACTGTTCAAGGTACATGGACACCCTTAGAGAGCATTCTTCACATCAGTGCTGTGGAAATGAGCAGTCCTTTTGGCATTGCAGGCACTTCAAGACTCTCTTCCAGTGGGTGTAATTGGAATACAGACCTACAACTTGTCATTAGTGTCTTATATCAACAAACAGAAGGGGATCCAGGTCTTATCCATGTATGTCGAGGGGACTTGAGGTTTTGGCAATGGGCAAAGGTCTTCTATTGCTTTCTGATGGCAGCGCACATCCTGGAGACATTCAGTGTATTAGCAGAGAAATTGAGCAGGCACATTCTTTTGCCTCACAAGTGGTCTCACAATACAGCAGTGTCAAATGAAATCTTCAGTTACTAGGGCCAGCCTTCCTGCCACCTGTTTGGCTCCTAATTGAACAACAAATGTAGCAGATGCTCTTCATATTTCACTGTTGCAGTCATCACATTTGGGTTATCTGCTTGCAGTAGACCTTAGTCGGCCTGATTAACAAGGTCTTGGGTCCTGCGTTGGTTGCTGTCTCTTCTTCTGTGACATCAGGTCATCAGGGGTGTAAAACATGCAGCCGATGCCATTACATCAGTCTTTCTTTCCGTGCAGTGCCCGAAGCAGAAGCAGTTTGCAAGTGCTGGTCGTCTGACTCCTGAAATTTTCGTTTTCGAGTTTCAGAACCGAAGTCTTCAATTAAAAGCTAAGTAACCCATTGGGGAAACTTTTTCTTGCTCTAAACCGATGTCAGTAAAAGTAAATAATTGCATTTCTTGTGGAAAGCAAATACCTCATAAAGATTTTCATTCGTACTATATTCCTTGCCTAGGCCCTGACCACGACATGCCTCGCTGTCGGTTTTGTGCCTTATTTAAACTACGAACTATCCATCGTCTGTATATTTTCGCTTCTAAATATTTTGGTGCTCGGTTCAATTATCCTGATATGTCTTCGGTAAGCCGTCCGACTACCGACATTCTGAAAAAACGCAAAGATAAAGACAGACAGTCTGCCTAGGTCCAAAACTGCCGACGACGCTTCTAAGCCAGTCGCCAGTTTGCCGGTACTCAGTGAGGTGCTTTCGCAGCCTCTGATGCCCGCTACTTCAGATTCGCAGGCCTCTACTGAGACCCACTCGGAGTCCGGTATGCCGTGAGATGCTTCAACTGTGGTACCTGCGGATGCCTGTACCTTGGATGGGTCCAGAGCCATTGTGCAGGCACTGGCATCTGAGGGTGTATTCAGGCCTACTGACTTGCATATTAAACCAATGCAGTCTTCTTCTTCAAGGCCTAAAACTCGAACCATGCCTAGAAAACTGATGCCCAGACCGCATGGTCCAGGCCTCTATGCCTAAAAAATAAATGATAAGAATGGCTGAAGACCTTATTACTTTAATCAGGGGAAGCCAACCTTCCCCCTCTGAGACCTAGGACTGAGTTTGCTTATGATACTTCTGACCAGGATTCTGAAATTTCTGTCTCCTCTGATGACCAGGATTTACCCTGATCTACCTGTGAGGATTCTGATGCTGAGGACTCTATTCCCTCTGCTTCCCCCCCCCAGAGGATTTCTCTTTTAGTGAAACCTTGCATACTCTCAGGGAGCATTTTCGTTGGGAGAGTCAGGATTTCTCTGATTCTGAAAAGAGGCTTAGGGATTTCTTACTCCTGCCTCAACACAGGCCTTTAGCTATCCCTCCTGTACTGGACATTGTTGATGATGCTTTTTCTGAGTCTAGCTTGGCCCCTGACTCTCGACCTCCTGCTCCCAAAAAACCTGATAGATATTACAGGGTTCCTGACTCTCACAAGTTCCTTTTCAAAAATCTTACTGCGGATCCTGAAACCGTTTCACAGGGACCCAAGGGCATTAAAGCTAATACTGCCAAAAATCCTATCCCCTCTGATAGAGACTCCAGGGCGCTGGATAGATGGGGTAAGAAGGTATACACTTCTGCAACTTTGGCCATTAGGGCCTTGAATTGCCAGTTTCATATGCTAAAGTATCAGCAGCATATTATTGGATTGCTTAAACAGAAAATGATGTTGATTCCTGAAAATAGGGATTTACAGGATTTAGTGCGTTCTGCTGAACAAGTTGGTAAACATACTTTGCAATGTGGTTTTGATTCACTAGAGGCATCTTGCAGGGCTTCTGTAACTGGGTCTGTACTTAGAAGGCATGCGTGGCTTAAGGAGCAATCCTTGCCAGATCATGTTAAAGCGAAATTACTGGATGCTACCTTAAATCAGGACCGCCTGTTTGGCAACAAGGCAGAAGAAGTTCTTAAAAAGATGGAGGAAAAAGCCAAATCTATGCAAACTGTTAAAGATTTTTTACAAGTACAACCTCCAAGATTTAGTAGGCATTGGCCTTCTAAGAATTGGTCCTTTCCTTGGTCCTTTCCTGCCTATTCCAGACCTCAGTTCAAACCCAGATCCAGCAGAGCACCCAGGCTTCAGTCTCAGAGGACGCACAGGACTAAGCAGTGGGGGGCCTCTACTTCCAAATCTGGGAGTAATAAAACTCCCCCCTATGGTAAACTGTCTCAATGACTTCTTTTTTAAACTTCCAAGCACTTCTCAACTGTCTGCCCCTTTGAGGGGAAAGATTGCACTTCATGCAAAGAACTGAGGACTCATTGCCCAGGACAAATGGGTTTTAAGTATAGTGTCCCAAGTATACAGATTTCACTTCCACACGTTACCAACTCCAAAAGATTGGCCGGATCTACCTTAAGCATAGGGGCTATTCATTTGATACCAGAAGAGGAAAAGGACCAAGGTTTCTACTCGAGACTTTTCCTGGTACCCAGAAAAGACAATTCATGGCTTCCTGTCCTGGATCTGTCTACTCTAAACACCTTTTTGGTGATTCCAAAATTCAAGATGCTGACCCTTCACCAGTTGCTTCCTATGCTAGGCAAAGATGCCTGTTTGGCAAAACTAGATTTAAAGGAAACATACCTGCACATCCCAATCAGGGAATCTTGCAGAAGATACCTACACTTCAAAGCAGGTTACACACACTATCAGTTCTGCCCTTTGGCTTATCTACTGTGCCCAGGGTATTCACAAAGTGCCTAGCTCCAGTCATTGCATTTTGCAGGCAAAGAAATATTCAAATATACCCATACCTGGACGATTGCCTAATTCAGGCAGAAAGTCAGGACATACTTTTGAAACATCTGGCCTTTGTACAAAGGGTGGTAACTTGTCTGGGGTACACCATAAAAGAAAAGAAATCACACTTGGTGCCCTGTCAACAAATCATATTCCTGGGAGCAAGCTTGAATACAACTTCCCAGATGGCTTTCCTCACACCAGAGAAACAAATTAATTTGACGACCTACTTCAAACAAGTGACCACAAAAACCCTGCTATCTGCAAGGCAAATACTACAAACCTTGGGGTTCATGGCCTCCTGCATTCTTCTAATTCCAAATGCAAGACTGCATGTGAGGAAACTACAATGGTATCTAAAAAGCCTATGGTGTCAACATTCTCAGGATCTAGAAGCAATGATTCCTATCATACCTCGCCTATGCCTAGAGTTCTTTTGGTGGGCAGAGGCCTGCCACCAAAACAAGGGACTACCATTCACACTCCCCCCTGCTGCCCAAACCCTAACAGACGCATCAGACTATGCATGGGGGGCTAACCCTGCAGGAAAGTGCATTCAGGGCAAATGGAACCAAGTCAAATGCACCTGCATATCAATCAAAAAGAAATGTTAGCTGTACAGAATGCTCTGACAGCCTTCAAAGGACCACATTCTTCCAGGACAATTAATGGTAAAGGTTCATAGGTTCATACTAGGCTATCTGCCCTGGGGCATTTATATGCCTAGCCCGATTGTCGGACAACACCACTGTTGTGGTACATAAACAAGCAGGGGGGTACACATTCTTACCCCCTCTGCAGACTAGCCATGACATTGTGGAACACAGTCTTGAGCTACCAAGTGCATCTACAGGCTCATTTCCTGCCAGGGAAACTAAATACACTGGCAGACAAACTAAGCAGACACCTCATGGACCCACACAAGTGCAAACTGGAACCAAGGATTTTCAACATGTTGACAAGCAAATGGGGGAGCCCAGATATAGACCTGTTTGCCTCCCCCCAGAACTATCAATTGGACAAATTTTGCACAAGGACTCCCCACTTCAAATCTTATGCTGAAAAATGGAAAAGATTCTGTGCCTGGAACCAGTCTTAAGGGATGAGCACAGCAGTGCCCAATTTACCTCAGATTTTACAATATTTAACTGAGATGCTTCACAAGGGCCTGTCTTTTTCCTCAATAAAAATTCACGCCTCAGCCATTTCAGCTCATAACACAGAACCTCCCCTCTTCTCCCATCCACTGCTCAAGCAGTTCCTTAGAGGGGCCAAAAGTTTAAGACCATCCAGGAGAGCTCCAACTCCAGCCTGGGGACCTTAACTTTGTATTGGAGAAACTCACCCTTCCTCCTTTCGAGCCAGCTGCTACTGCAGATTTAAAATTCCTTTCTTAGAAAACAGCTTTCCTTTTTAGCAATCACTTCAGCAAGAAGGGTATCTGAATTACAGACCCTTATGGCAGTGGAACCTTTCATCATCTTTCATGTGGACAGGGTGTCCCTCAGGACCAATCCCTCTTTCATGCCCAAGGTGGTATCCAGTGTGGCCCTTAATCAGTCCATTCATTTGCCAGCCTTCTTTCCTTATCCACAGAACAAAGGGGAACGGATACTGTACTCCTCAGATGTGCACAAACAAATTAGATTCTACTTGGACAGGACTAAACCTCAAAGGAAATCTGAACTGCTGGTGGCATTTGCTGCAGGGACAGAGGGAAAGGCTATATCAAAGCAAACCATTTCTAAATGGATAGGCCATTGCATTCATTTCTGCTATAAGCACCATGGAAAACCTATCCCACAGGGGATCAGACCCCATTCAACCAGGGTTGCGTCTACCTCTACAGCCTTTCTCAGAGGCGTACCTACCAGGGACATCCTAGAAGCTGCTACCTGGAGTTCTGTACATGCTTTCACCACGCATTACCATTTGCCAATTTTCTCTAAATCCAGAGCTGGCTTTGCCACTGCAGTCTTGCAGGGCCTTATAGCTGGTCCTAATGCTATCTAAATTCCTCCTTCCATCCTTAGCTTTGGGAATCTACCCAAATGTGATGACTGCACCAGTGAAACACGAAGAGCATAGTACAGTTATGAACACTTACCATAAATGTAGATGTTAGAGTGTATTCACTGTTGCAGTCCTGGTTACCCTCCCTCCAGCCCCCTGACTTCTTTTGGCTATACCTCTTCCCTCATTTACTATGCTTAAAAGCTTTTTGGTGTATTTGCTTTTTCGTTGGAGGTATAACCTTGTATTTTTATAGATTTAATTGCTTCCCATTAGGGGGGCTCCTGACATCTGGGGCAAGAAAAACTGATGCAATGGCGTCCGCTGCATGTTTTATACCTCTGACGTCACGGAAGAAGAGACAGCAACTGACGCAGGACCAAAGACCTAGTTAATCAGGCCGACGGAGGGCTACTGCAAGCAGATAACCCAAATGCGATGACTGCAACAGTGAATACACTCTAACATCTACATTTATGGTAAGTGTACACAACTGTACTTTACTTGCCCTGATTTCTCTACAGGGTCAGTCACCATGGTGTGCTCTGATCTACAGTTGGCCCTGTATTGTCTCTGTGCATTTGATCCATTTTCTCTAATTATGAAATTCATTCAGAAAGCCAGAAGGGTCAAGGTTAAGCCAGAAGGGTCAAGGTTAAGGTGATCCTCATTGCAACATACTGGCCTCAAAAGGTTTGGTTCCTTTATCTGTGGTCTCAATTGCTCAGTCCACTTTGGACAGTGGTCCACACTGGATCTAATCTGTCATCCTTCCAGGCATCCTCTCCTGGATGTAGGCTCCCTGAATCTAGCCACTTAGTTACTCCAGTTCTGACGATGGCCGGGAACACCAGGTTTATAGAAAATGAGATCTGAAGAAGGTTGATAAACCGAAAGCACTCCTCTCTCTTTTTTGTGTTACAACGCTAACTTTCAAATAGTTAGGTTGTAGCTTTTATTTTGTTTTAAATCATTTTAATAAAAGTTCTTTTAAAGAAGAAACAAAGAGAAGCGTCTTAACAAGAATTTTAACAGCAGTAGCCAAGGAGGAAAGCACCATTTTTTGAAAACATATTTGCAGCATTTCTTGGGTTTTCCGTAAGCGTTTGCTCACTTATCTCTCTACTACAGGTTTATAGAAAATGTTATTCATATTCTTTCTGCTTCACAAAAAATCTATCACAAGAAAAGTGTATTAAAGCAAAGAGAAAAAGTTTTGTTTCTGGGCTGTGGGTAAAAGTTTGAACCCTTTCTCAGCTCCTGTTCCCTTTATTCTAGAATTCCTGTCTGAACTATTTCGAAAGGTTCAAGTTTTTCAACAATCGAAGTTCAACTGGCATCCATTTCCAATTTTCACATAAGCCACAATGAGATTCCTATAGCTTTGTTAAAGTTGTCTAAGGCTTTTCTTCACCCTCCAGTTCGAGATCTTGCCCCTTCATGGGACATCACAATGGTGCTTAAGGCTATCACACAGTCCCCCTGGAACCAGAAGTGTCAGTGGATATTACGTTTTTGACAATCAAAACTGTCTTTTTGGTGGCAGTAACTTCTGCTAAGAGGATTTCGTAATTTCAAGCTCTTTCATGTAAAGCACCTTACTTTTTTCTTAGTGACCGGGTTTTTCTAGAGCTAATCCACCTTTCTTTCCTAAAGGTCTAACATAACTCAGACCCTGAATTTGCATGTGTTCTTCCCAAAATACTCTTAACAAAAGAGAATATGCATAACACTTACTTGACATTCATAGACAACTTTGATTTTATTTACATAGAACTAAGAACTTCAGGAAGTCAGACCAGTTATTCACTGCATTCTCTAAATCTAAGCTGGAACAAGGAATTTCCAAGATCATTCTTTAAAGGTGACTGTCAAGTTGAATATCCTTTGTTTATAAAGAACTGGGTCTAAAAAAAACCTACAACTTATTCCACAAGAACTGGGGTAATTTCTGCAGTTTTTCAACACCATTTTCCAATTGATGAGATTTGTGCAGCTGCTAACATGGTCTACAGTGCATACCTCTGTTTTGCTGTAAACTGGATGTACAGTCCAGAGCTCATTCCTCCACTGGTCTGCTGTTCACAGGAGTATCTTTCCATAAGGCCACCTGAAAAATCCTTTAGCTAAGGATTCTGTCCCAAAGGTTGAATCAGAATAAAATGAACAACACTGGATATGAAAGTTATGTACTTAGCATAGTAGATCCATGTTGTAGATCAGTGTGTGTGTATATATACACCTTTAAGAAGCTGTACAAGGGCTTGCACAAGTGTATAAATACTGAGCATGTGCGAGCCTGATTGCCATTTTGTAGTAAGCAGTTGAGATGCAAGCATGTATGTATTTAAGGTCGGTCTGTTAACTAGTTTGTTCATATTTTATTATGCTGATGTGTTTCTGTGTATTAAAGCATCTAAACGAAAACCTCAGCCTTGTTGTCATATGTGTTAGAGATGAACGAGCGACATGCTGGCAGAAGTGGCATGTCTAAAAGGACATGGTACAAGAAACAGCATAGGACAAGGAGTCAGAACCGGCATATCCAAGAGGCATGACGTCAAAGGCGACTTGGGTAAAATGACTTGAGGTATTTGCTAAGAGCTGGAGGAATGTACAGGAGTGGATCATTCCTAAATGTGCAAAACTTCGCAAACAGGTCAGAAACTAATTTCAGGTATTTAAACTTGCTTAGCACTATTTCCTTTTGCATAATATGAAATGGGGCATACAGAAAATTCTGCATCTGGTACTCGCATAAACATGTATGTACGATATTGATATAAATATTCGAATTACTGTAGAAAATGTGGAGATAAAGTCCAAATTGCATAAAACAAATGAGGAAATGATCGCATTTTCACAAAGCATATTTTTTGTATTAAGCAAAGATAAGAGTTATCAGAAGTATATAAAGTGTTTGCATGTTTGTGCAGTGTTACAGTAAAGCTATTTCATAAAGTTCAGCCATTACAGAGCATATTTTGCAAAGTACAGTATTTCAAGGAGGTTGCGCATTTAAATGTTGTTACAAGCTCACAGAACAGTTTGTTCATACATAATTACAAGGGCCATATTTTTAGTGTGTTTATGTATACTTTGTGGGCATGGCAGACAGATTTCCAAAGCCCATTGCACTTTTGTTTAACAGTAATATTGCTAAGAACTGGAGAGTGTTTTTTTTTTTTTGATAAAGATGATCATACAAAAACATTCATTCTGCTTAATTTAGCTGGGTCAGAAGCCATAGAATGGGAATGCTCATTTGTGTGTGCACCTGCTGTCTATGCTGGAGAGGGGGGAAAACCATCATATTGTTGTACAGGCTGAGTCAAGGGAGGATGCAGAGTGCTTAAAACGTAAATTTAGAGAAATGTCCAACCCCCAGACAAATGTTACAGTGTAAAGGCACTTATTTTACACAAGGGATCAAAATTCTGGTGGAACTTTTGTAGCATATATAACTGACCTGAGAAATAAAGCTAAAATGTGCAGATTTGGTGACTTGGGAGATGAATTGATAAAGGGCAGACTTGTGTGTGGTATAAAAGGTGATGCTGTGAGAAAGGTTTTGCTTCGTGACAGTGATTTCACTTTGAATAAGGTCATCGAGATTTGTCAGATACACAAGCTCACGGAAAAGCACACAAATATGCTTACAAATGCGAGCAGTTCTAGAAGGCACAGTGATAAAGCTCATGTTGATAGTATGCAGCACGTTATTAAAAGAAACAGGCCCATGCACTGTAACCCCTGCAGCAATCACTGGTAAACCCCAGAACTTTCCATTGCATTCCAAGGCTCGCACAGTTTCAGTGAAACATAAGAGTGAGTCAGCAAACTGAAAGCATGGGCCCTAACCCAATTTCATTGCCAACTGTCGTAATTGTGGTGGAAGCCATGAATCTAAAAGGGAAAAATGTTTAGCTTTTGGTCAACAATGCCACAAATGCAATAAATGGAATCATTTCAGAGAAGACTTTGTAAATCAAAAGGCCCACATTCTTTTATTTGTTTGTTTGTTTATTTATGACATTTGTTTACAGGGAAGGTCCACTGGGCTGACGAGCCCATTTTCAGTGGAGGCCCGGGGAGAAAAGCTCCAATAGATTAATATAATAAGGAAAACTGAATTGCAATCCAGAGGTGGCTACCACAAGGTAGTTACAATACTTACAAGGGTTACTACAAAACGAATGATGGCAGTGACGTGGTACAATTTACATAGAAAAACTGCATTACAGTACAGAGGTGGCTACCGCAAGGTAGTTACAATATTTACAAGGGTTTCTACTATACAACAATGTCAGTGAAGTGGTACAGCTTACAGCTACAAAACGTAGTAATAAAATTAAGCAAAATGACAAAAATGTGATTTTTAGATGCAGCAAAGTTAAGTAAATTAAGAAGAGAGCAATACAAGGAGTGCTAATAAGAGAGAGAGGGTTAGGTAACATCATTGGAGAAGGTACAGCAGTTGCAAATCCAGTTAGAAAGCAGATTATTTTGGAGGATGGTTTTGAATTTGAAGGAGTGTTCAGAACATTCAGAGCAGGGTAGATCATTTCGGTGTCT
This sequence comes from Protopterus annectens, assembly GCF_019279795.1. Classification (NCBI taxonomy): domain Eukaryota; kingdom Metazoa; phylum Chordata; order Ceratodontiformes; family Protopteridae; genus Protopterus; species Protopterus annectens. The sequence continues at coordinate 94,000,942 of NC_056733.1, forward strand.
GGCCATAGTCCAGGAGTATAGAAGTTTACCAACTGGAAGATTCGGTTTATGGACTTGTACTAAGTTTTGATTTTATGAGCGTAATGACCTAGTGGGGGAGTAAGGGTTAAATAAGGAGCTGAGTGCAGGGCAGTCTTGCGGTTTGTATATTAGTCTATGAGAGGTATTTAGTTGGAGGTGTAGCAGGCAATGTGGGAATTCAAGCCAGTGGGGGTGCCTTAAGGCTATACAGTGATAGGTAGAATAATGACAGTTGGAAGCAAATTTGGCAATTTTGTTGTAACAGGATTCTAATTTCAGTTTTAAAGAGGACTGCAGGTTATTTAGTAGAGGAGTTCCGTAGGCTAGAGAAGGAAGCAGGTAAGAGAGGGCTAGGGCTTGTTTAGTAGCAGGGGAGAGGAATTTATAGTGCCTGTAGAGACCATTTTTTGTGGGTTTTAGAGATGTTGGATTGGATATGTAGATAAAATTTTAGATGGTCTATTATAACCCCCAAGAGTTTAGTATTAGCCACAAGTTCGATCTTTATGGAATTCAGTGAGAGAATGTTAGTCTTGGAAACTGATAGAAGTATTCTTTTTAGGGGTGAACAACATAAGTTCTGTTTTCTTTGGCGTTTAAGGACAGGTGATTTTGGTGGAGCCAAGATTCAACAGTAGAGAAAGCTGTTTGGGTCATTTGTTGTAGGATGATAGGGTTGGGTGTAGAACAGACTATGGTTGAGTCATCGGCATATTGGACTAGGGAGGAATGAGATAAAGCTTGGTGTAAATTGTTAATGAAAATATTAAATAGGACGGGGCCAAGAATTGAGCCTCGAGGGACGCCAGTAGGGTTGTGGAGGTATGGAGAGATTGAGTGCTGCCATTTGACGGCATGTTGTCTGTTAGAGAGATAACTTTCAAACCAGCCATGGGATGAAGAAGACAGCCCAATGGAAGAGAGTTGAGAGAGAAGGATGGAATTGGGATATGGTATCAAAAGCCTATGATAGATCTAAGAAGGTAGATGCTATATGGCCAGATTCACAAATTTTGTTAATGATATCCAAGAAGGATAGGAGAGCAGTAGAGGTACTATGGCCAGGACGGAATCCGTGTTGTGTTGGGGAGAGGATATTGTTGATGTTCTTCGTGTTTCACTGTTGCAGTCATTACATTTGACTTCAATCTGGAACCTGTGGATGTCTCAACCTTAGATGGGTCCGGAGCCGCTGTGCAGGCACCGGCTTCTGAGTGTTTTCAGGCCTACAAATTTGTATATTAGACCGACGCCATCTTCAAAACTAAGGCCAAAATCTAAATCTATGTCTAAAAAAAACAACGCCTGGGCCACATGTGCAGGCCCCAATGCCTAAAAAAACAAATGATCAAAATGGCTGAAGATTTAATTACTCTGATCAGGGGTAGCCAACAACCCCCCCTTCTAAGAGGCCTAGGCTAGACATTGATTATGAATCTTCTGAACATGATTCTATTTCTTCGGACTTTTCTAATGAACAGGATTTGTCTATACCTACTTATGAGCACTCTAATGCAGAAGATTCCATTCCTTCTGCTTCGCCCCTTGAGGATTTTTCTTTTGGGGAAACTTTACATACCTTAAGGGAACATTTCCACTGGGAAATTCAGGATTTCTCTGAATCTAAAAAGAGACTTAGGAATTTTCTTCTTCTTCCTCAGCATAGGCCTTTGGCTATACCTCCTCTCCTAGACATTGTTGATGTTTTTTCAGAATCTAGTATGGCTCCTGATTCTCTGCCTCTGGCTCCTTTTAAGCCAGACAAGATACTACAGGGTTCCTGACTCCAACAAATTCCTTTTCAAAAATCCTATTGCAGATCCTGAAACCATTTCTCAGGGTCCCAAGGGCATTAAGGACTCTACTGCTAAAAATCCTACCCCTTCTGGTAGAGATTCCAGAGCGCTGGATAGATGGGGTTAGAAGGTTTACACTTATGCAACATTGGCAATCAGGGCTTTAAACTGTCAATTTCGTATACTTAAATATCAACAGCATATCATGGGACTGCTTAAACAGAAAATGTTAATTTCTGACTGTGTGGAAAATAAAGATTTACAGGATTTATTGCATTCAGCTGAACAAGTTGGAAAACATACTTTGCAATGTGGTTTTGATTCTTTGGAGGCCTCTTGCAGGGCTGCTGTAACTAGGTCTGTGCTAAGAATGCATGCTTGGCTCAAAGAGCAAACTCTGTCTGATCATGTTAAAGCAAAATTGTTGGATGCTCCTTTACAACAGGACAGTCTCTTTGGTAATAAGGCTGAAGAAGTTTTAAAAAAGATGGAAGATAAAGCTAAATCTATGCAAACTGTGAAAGATTTCTTACAAGTGCAACCTCCAAGATTTAGTAGGCACTGGCCTACTAAGAACTGGTCCTTTCCAGTTCCTTCGAGAGCCACTCAAGTCAAACCCAGACATTCCAAAGGCTCCAGGTTTCAGTCACAAGGGACTTTTAGAACAAAACAATGGGGTTGCCTCCTCCTCCATATCTGGAAACAACAAGGCACCTCCCTATGGTAAACAGTCTCACTAACTTCCCTTTACACTTACCAAGCACTTACCTTTTAGCTGCTCCTTTGGGGGAAAACTGGCACTTCATGCAAGAAACTGGCACCTTATAACCCAGGACAAATGGGTCTTAAATATAGTATCCCAGGGATACAGATTTCATTTCCACATGTTGCCAATCCCAAACAGATGGCCAGACCTGCCCCCAAATCAATGGGCAGAGGCCCAGAAACAAGTACTGTCCCTCATGAACATGGGGCCTATTCAGCCAATACCAGGTTTCTATTCAAGGCTTTTCCTAGTACCCAGAAAAGACAAATCATGGCATCCAGTTCTGGACTTATCAATTCTAAACACATTTCTGGACATTCCAAAATTCAAGATACTGACTCTTCAACAGTTACTTCCTATGCTAGGCAAAGATGCCTGGTTGGTAACTGTAGACTTAAAAGAGGCTTACCTGCATATCCCAATCAGGGAATCTTGCAGAAGATACCTCCGCTTCAAAGCAGGCTACTCGCATTACCAGTTCTCTGCACTGCCCTTTTGCTTATCTACTGTGCCCAGGGTCTTCACAAAGTGCCTGTCTCCAGTAATTGCATTTTGCAGGCAAAGAAATATTCAAATATATCCATACCTGGACGATTATCTAATTCAGGCAGAAAACAAGGGCATTCTTCTAAAACATCTGGCGTTTGTAAAAAAAATAATTCTAACTTGTCTAGGGTACACCATAAACGAAAAAAAAATCACAACTGGTACCCTCTCAAAAAATTACATTCCTGGGTGCAAGCTTGAATACAACTGCCCAGATGGCTTACCTTACGCCAGAAAAGCTAATTCATTTGGTAACTTACTTCAAACAGGTGGCCACAAAAACCCTGTTATCTGCAAGGAAAATTCTGCAAGCCTTGGGGTTCATGGCCTCCTGCATTCTTCTAATTCCATATGTAAGACTGCATATGAGGAAACTTCAGTGGTACTTGAAAAGTTTATGGAGTCAACATTGTCACAGCCTGGAAACAATGATTCCTATTATACCTTGCCTGCAACTAGAGTTCCTATGGTGGGCAGAGGCCTGCCACCAAAACAAGGGACTGCCATTCACTCCACCCCCTGCCACCCAAACCCTAACTACAAACGCATCAGACTATGCTTGGGGGGGCTCATCTGGCTGGGAAGTGCATTCAGGGCAAATGGAGCCCGAATCCAAATGCACCTTCATATCAATCAAAAAGAGATGCTAGCTGTACAGATTGCACTGACAGCCTTCAAGGACTACCTTCATCCAGGACAATTAATGATAGACAGACAACACCACAGTTAACAAGCAGGGGGTACATACTCCTACCCCCCCTTTGCAGACTAGCCATGGTATTGTGGAACACGGCCTTGACCTATCAAATACAACGACAAGCTCAATTCTGCCAGGAAAGCTGAATACACTGGCAGATGAACTAAGCAGAAATCTCATGGACCCACACGAATGGAAACTGGAACCACGGATTTTCCACATGTTGACACGCAAATGGGGGAGTCCAGACATAGATCTTTTGGCCTCACCCCAGAACTATCAGTTGGACAAATTCTGCACAAGAACTCGTCACAAAAAAGCCTGGAAATTGGATGCTCTATCATTCAGCTGGAAAAACCTATCAGTCTATTCTTTTCCCCCTCTGCCTCTGCTCTCCAAAGTTCTACTAAAAGTTAAACAGGACAAACCAAAAATGATTTTGATTGCTCCAGACTGGCCTCGCCAACACTGGTACCCACTCCTCCGCAATGTATCACACCTTCCACCGTGGCTCCTGCCTCAGACACCTTACTTACTGTCTCAGCAGAACAACCAAATTTTGCACACTCTGCTCCAAACTTTGAGTCTTTTTCTGTTTAAGCAGTTCCATGATATGCTGTTGATATTTAAGCATATGAAATTGACAGTTTAAAGCCCTGATTGCCAAGGTTGCAGAAGTGTAAACCTTCTTACCCCATCTATCCAGCGCCCTGGAATCGCTATCAGAAGGGGTAATATTTTTAGCAGTAGAGGCCTTAATGCCATTGGGACCCTGAGAAATGGTTTCAGGATCTGCAGTAGGAGTTTTGAAAAGGAATTTGTGGGAGTCAGGAACCCTGTAGTATCTGTCTGGCTTACAAGGAGCCAGAGGCAGAGAATCAGGAGCCATACTAGACTCTGAAAAAACATCAACAATGTCTAGGACAGGAGGTATAGCCAAAGGCCTATGCTGAGAAAGAAGAAGAAAATCCCTAAGTCTCTTTTTAGATTCAGAAAAATGCTGACTGTTCCAGTGGAAATGTTCCCTTAAGGTATGTAAAGTTTCCCCAAAAGAAAAATCATCAGGGGGAGAAGCAGAAGGAATGGAATCTTCTGCATCAGAGTCCTCATAAGTAGGTATAGATAAATCCTGTTCATTAGAAGAGTCCGAAGAAATAGAATTGTGTTCAGAAGATTCATAATCAATGTCTTGCCTAGGCCTCTTAGAAAGGGGGGGGGGGTTGGCTACCCGTGATCAGAGTAATTAAATCTTCAGCGATTTTGATCATTTGTTTTTTAGGCATAGGGGCCTGCACATGTGGCCCAGGTGTTGGTTTTTTAGACATAGATGTAGACTTTTGCCTTAGTTTTGAAGATGGCATCTGTTTAATATACAAATCTGTAGGCCTGAAAGCACCCTCAGCAGCCGGTGCCTGCACAGTGGCTCCGGACCCATCTAAGGCAGAGACATCCACGAGTTCCATAATTGAAGCCAAATGTAATGACTGCAACAGTGAATACACTCAAACATCTACATTTATGGTAAGTGTACACAACTGTACTTTTAATAGGTAGTTAATTAGTTGTTTTTGGATACATTTTTGAAGAATTTTGGATATAGGGGAAAATGAGCAATAGGTCGGAAGTTAGAGATGTCGGAGGAAGGGCCCCCTTTATGGAGGGGTAGGATAATGGCTTTTTTCCATAAAGAGGGAACATAAGATTATTGGATTGACCTGTTGATTAGAATGCTAATTAGATAAGCTACTGATTCAGTGGCAATCTTGAGGAATTTGTTGGGAATGTTGACAGCTGAGTTGGAGCAGGGTTTCAGCTTTAGTAAGAGTTTTTTTATATATGAAGTAGAAATAGAGGAAAGATTAAATTCTGTATGGGTAGGAAGTTTTTCCTGATTTTGAGTAGGTAAAGTTGGGGATGTGCTATATTGAAGAAGGTGTGAGGAGGAGGGTGAGTTGAGATTAGAAGTGCTGGGGGGGGGGGGAGCAGTGAGATTAGTTATTGTATCAATGAAATATAAGTTGAATTTGAAGGCAGTAAAGTCGGGTGACATGTCGGGGAAGGGACAAGGGTTGGTTTTAGTCCCAGGGTTTAGAAGCTTATTTATAGAGGACCAGAAGAGTTTAAGGTTATTTATCCTGTATGATTGTAGGTTCATGAAATAATATTGCTCGTCTTTTCGGATAAGTTTTTTGGATTGGTTGCGAAGTTCTTTATCAGGGATAAGATTAGAGGGGTTATTAGAAGTAAGCCAGAGCTTCCAGGGTTTGTCCCTGTTTCGCATGATTTCTTTTGTAGTTTTAGAAAGCCAAGGAGTGTGATTGGATTTGATTCTGAAGGATCTAGTGGGTGACAGGCAGTGGAGAATACTAAGAAAAGAATTGTTGAAATAAAGAAGGGCATCATCTAGTGACAGGGTTTTGATGTAACCTTTAAGGATAGTATTGAATCAAAGGGGCAGAATTTGCTTAAGTTTTATGTGACTCTGTTTTGGGTTTTAGAGAGAGATGTACAGTTACGAATAGTGTAGGTTGGGAGGTGGTCACTAAAAGAATTTGGAAGGGTGCCAGCAACTTGATATTTGGAGAGGTCTGAGAATAAGATCCAGTCTAGAACTGAGCCTTTATTATTTTTGAAGTTGTATCTAGTAGTGGAAGTAATTAGTTGAGTAAAGTGGAATAGATTAATACTGTTGGGAGACTGGATAGTGGAATTAGCTGCCCAGTCAATATTTATGTCTCCTAGTATAATGGTTTCATTTTTTATTGTATGTGAAGTCCAGGAAAGAATGTCTTCTAGAACTGGGATGTTATTCCCAGGAGGAATATAAATTGCTGTAATACAGAGTTTTTTTGGAGTCGCTGAGGTCAAGAAATGATATTAGGATTTTGGGGTTATGGAATTTAGGAATAGTATTGGGAAAGGAGCATATGTTAAGGGTGTTGGGATAAATTAGGGCAACACCGCCTCCTTTTTTGTGTTTTCTGTCGACCCTGATTACACTGAAATTTGGAGGAAGGAATTCAATGTCTTGGTTTCCTTGTTTTCAGCCAGGTCTCAGTAGCAGCTATGACATGAGTTCTGTTAAGAGTTAGCCAAGCATGGAATTCAGGGGTTTTGTTGCAAATACTTTGAAAGTTAATGGTGGTTATATGGAGAGTTTTATGGTGGGAGGGACCTGTGTTAGGGTGAATGTCTCCTAAACATGTAAGGGAGGAGAAGAAGTAAAAACATTTGAAAAAGGAATGCTTTAGAATGGAGAGAAAGGAGATAAGGAACTGTGCTAGAGTATTATGATTGTAGGATAAATAAAAGTTAGCAGTAGGTATTTGGGGTTTACTACATAAGAGTGGAGAATGAGGGTAAATGCTAGCAGATATATGAAAGTAGGAATTGCCTTTGGACAGCGATTGTGGGGGTGTTGGGTTATGTATGGAGGTTAGGGAGTAAGGTCCTAGTGCTGTAAGGTTAATGAGTAGTAGCATAACTAAGGAGAAACGTAGTAGGTAAGTCAGGGTTGTTACTAGGAAGACATTATAGGAGGTGAATTTAAGAGAGATGAGATTTAGGAATTGGTGTAAGGAAGAATGGAATAAAATAATAGAAATGGAAAATGTGGGGGTAGAATATATAGCAATTAGATGAGTATAAAGGTGGGAAGATAGAGGCCTGTGGTGATATGAGATTATTGCAGTGGTGAAGGAGAGAATAAATGAAATTGATATGGGGGTGCGTGGGAATGGGGGTAGGGGGAGCCTAGTGAGCCTGAATGGAGTGGGAAGCTGACCAGTCACTTTCATGCATTAGAAAAAAAGTCAGAATACAGCCTCTAAATCCAGGTATGCCCAGGAGGTGGGGAACTGCCCGGTGAGGCCTCGCATAAATATGTTCTTAGAGGCAAGGTTTCCCACTATGTATTAAAATACCTAAGCAGTAGTTTCTGAAGGAGTGGAAAAAGAACTTACTGTAATAGATGTTAATGCCAGTTCTGCAGCTGTTGTTCAGTACTTTACATAAGTATATTCCACTTTAGCTACTTTGCAATAGCGTTCCAGATGATGGTGCTTAGAGAGCAGCGGGGGCTAGGAGGGGAAGCACATCTTGTAGTGTGCAAGCCTTTCTAGAGATAACAAAGATGGCTAGCTAGTGTTGTTGAAGTGGAACTAACAACAAACCTACATTGTTTGCAAGACATAAAGTGCAAGCCCTGTAATTATGCTATGCAGAGTCCCGTTTACGATGTGCTATTTCCCTATAGCAGCTAGGGTTTTCTTGTAGGCACAGTAGATTTGATTGCAGGCACCGAGGAAAAACACAAGATATGGCAGGGGACTGTATAGAAAGAGAGAGACAAGAGGGGTTAGGCTTTTTCAAGAGGAAAATACCGGAGAAAGGAATTGAGGCAGGGAAAGGAGGCAATAGACACAATAACTGTTAAAGTATACAGCACTAAGTACATGAATTAAGCTATTAGAAGAACTACCAAGCACTAACTGACATTCTGAAAATATCAAGGAGTACAGCACTTGAAAAGAACAACTGGTTAGAAATGTGCAAATGCTCCACTTTAGACCCTGCATAAACAAACTATTTTATAGAAAAAAGCACAATATATTCTAACTAGGAAGCAGTTGCTAATGTATTGAACAATTACATCAATGTCTAACTAGGGGAGCAGTCGCTATGATTCACATTAAAAACTGACTTGGAAGCATTCACTATTAATTTAAAGGAGAAAATGTGGCAGATTATGACAATGGAAGCAGTCGCTAATAAACCGCGATCTGCCTGTATCCTTGGTAATGCTATCCCATGGACACAAACTTTATATAAGTTACACTGCTTGAGAACAAAAAAATTAGAACAAACATTCTTTGTAGACAAAAAAGTTAAGCTAAACAAACTATTACTAGAGATACAATTCCTGAGAAGGGATTGTAGTCCCCTAATGCACTGATGAGAACTAGAAGTTGAAAGCCCACATTAGCATCTATAGTGCGCTTAAATATTCTAGTACATAAAAACAATTAGACTGCACTGTGGATGGTGAACAAGATTAAGAGAAAAACATCAAAAAGACATACAAGGGCAAGCACAATACAACGAAGACTTGACTGGTCTACTTTTATTAAAAGGGAACATTTTAAGAAACAAGTTGATCAGTTAAGACTGGCAAGCCTACCCTTTATGTTGTGTCAGTGCTTCATGAAACAGTCAATGTTCAGGGCAAAGAATAAAGTATTTTGTACTGTTCAGATAAATGGCAAACCCACAGAGCTCAAATGTTAATACAGGTTCCAAGTGTAATGTTATGTCAGCAGAAACATTTGCCAGAGTATGTAAAGGTAGAAGGCTTGATTTGGCAAGGCGTGCGAAGTTTGTTGCTTATGAGGTGAAGAAGTTCAAACCAAAGGGTCTGTAGTGCTTTCCTGTTGCTTCGAGCAGAGTGGAAGACACGCTACACCTTATTTTATGTGGTCAAGAGGCACGTCCAGTCATTATTAGGGCTCGGAGACGGTTTGAAAATGGGACTGCTTTCATTTAATAAGGTCATCCATCATGTTAGTTTAAAAGACCACTACTCTAATTTTGCCCAGTACTTTTTTTCCTACCTATGCTGATCTTTTTGAAGTCAAACTAGGCAAACTTCCTGAAGTTATACCCAGAGATCAGTCCAGTTATCAGGCCAGCATGTAAAGTTCCAGTAGCCATGCAGGACAGAGTCAAAGCCGAGTTAAATTAAATGATGCGACAATGTGTGATTTGTCCAGTTGAAACTCCAGCTGAATGGGTATCTTCCATGGTGGTAGTGCATAAGAAAAGCTCAGATGACATCAGAATATGTACTCACCCACAATATTTGAACAAAGCATTAAAAAGACCTTATCATCCAATGCGCACAGTCAAGGAAGTCACAGCCTTGATGCCAAATGACACCATTTTTTCTGTCTTAGATGCAGAGAGTTCATTTTGTTAAATTCAGCTTGATAAGAAATCATTACTCACTACATTCAGTACTTTATTTGGCAGGTACAGATTTTTGAAAATGCCATTTGGGATAAATTCTACAAGTGAAGTCTTTCAATGTGCAATGGAGGAAATTTTTTTGGGTATCCTTGTGCTATTATAGTAGACAACATATTAGTAGGAGGTTATGTTGAAGCAGAGCATGACAGAAACCTCAAAAAATTTCTAGAAAGGGCACATCAAGTGAATCTTAATCTCAATGCGCAGAAATGCAAGTTCAAGGTACAAGAAGTTACTTATGTTGGTCATTTATTTACAGGTACAGGCCTATGACCAAACCCTTCAAAACAAACACCCATTCCCGAGAGCGAGCACCAGACAATGTTCAAGTCATGTAACGTTTTCTTGGCATGGTCAGCTACTTAGGCAAGTTCTTTCCAGACTAGAGCCAACTGTCAGCACCGCTCAGAGAGCTGACATGTAAAGATGTATCCTGGTCTTGGCTAGAGCAGCACCGAAGAACATTTGATATCCTGAAGCAGAGAATTGGTAGTCCACCAGTACTCTGATATTATGATGTTCACAAGCCAGTAACACTTTCCTGTGATGCTTCGAAATTTGGTTTAGGTGCAGTCAATTCTACAAGTGGATCAACCATCGAGAACTCTTACCCAAACTGAGATACAGTATGCCCAGGTAGAGAAAGAGCTTTTGGTAATTGTTTGCATGTTCGAAGTTCCATGATTATGTGTATGGCAGACCTATCCAGATCAAAACAGACCACCAACCATTAGTCACTATGTTGAGAAAGCCTATGCATTCAGCTCCATCCAGACTGCAATGCATGATGCTGAGATTGCAAAAGTACAGTTTCAATCCTGTCTACAAGAAAGGTGAACTTCTTTATCTTGCTGATACATTGTCCAGAGTGCCCAGAAATACTGCAGAACAGCACAAAAATGAGAACCATGATTTTGAAGTCATGGAAGTGAGAAATGTTTCTTTCACATGTCTTGATGAATTGAGATCACACAGCCACGGATCCAGTTTTACAAAGGCTCAACCACTTTATCAATCAAGGATGGCCGTCAAAGCAATCGTTTACCTCAAGAAGTGCAACCTTATTTTCCATACAGAGATGAGATTTTGTCTGATAAAGGTATCATTATAAAAGGTCCAAAAGTGATTGTTCCAAAGTCCCTGCAACCAGAGTACATTACTGTCTTGCGTCATGGTCACCCAGGAGTTGATTCTACCAAAAGAAGGGCGAGAGACCTAGTATTTTGGCCTTCTATGTTACAAGACATTGAGAGAGCACTTTTATCTTGTTCAATGTGTAATAGTACAAAGTTGTATCAACAGAAGGAACCACTTCAGCTTAATCAAATTCTGGAACTGCCTTGGTCAGTAGTAGCCACATACATTTTTGAGTGGAGCGGTCAACATTATTTCGTATTAGTAGACTCTTACTCGAGTTGATTTGAGATTGACCTACTTCCCAACCTAGCTTCCAGTACTGTCATTGCTTAAGATAGTGTCATTTTGCTGTCTGTGGTAGTTCACACAAAGTTATTTCTGACAGTGGCACGCAGTTTACAAGCCAACAGTTCAAAAGATTTGCTGAAGAATGGGAATTTACTCATGTCACAGAAGTCCAGAATAACCCGCAGTCACATGGTTTGGCAGAACCTGCAGTGCAAAGTGCAAAACAGTTACTTGAGAAGTCGAAACGCGATAATAGTAATGTTTTATTGAATCTCAGAAATGTTCGTGATAAACATCTTGGTTCACCTGCTCAGAGACTTCTGTCAAGACAAACCAGAACCACATGACCAATCAGTAGTCAATTGTTGGTTCCATGTGTCAAGAACAATAGAACAGTAAAAGTCAATCTGTTGAAGAAACACTTAACCCAGAAGTCCTACTGCGATAAGACCAGCAAACCGCTGAGTCCATTACAAGAGGGAGAAGAGGTAAGGATGCAGACGTCCAAAGGTTATGATCGTATTGGTGTTGTGAAGAATATTGGTCCAGAGCCGAGATCGTACATTGTGGAATCAGAAAGAGTAATTTTTAGGTGGAATCCGGAAGCATTTGAGACCAGTGTCTGAGCCTATACCACAGCACATAGCCTGTGAGAAAGATTCTCTATCTCAGAATGAGTTGTCCGGTGTTCCTATTCCTGAGGAAGTTCCAGAGGATATTTCTGTTACTGTGATGAATCCAGACATTCCTGATACGAGTTGTGCACTGCAAACTGTCCCTGTTGCTATGTTTGGTCTGAATTATGTTACAAGGAATGGTAGAATCTCTAAACTCTGTAGCAGATACGAAGCAACTTGGACATGAACATTGTGTTTTGTTTCCAATGTATATATTAATGCATGTCTATCTCTGACATTGTTTTGTATAAAGAGTGATCTTTTTAAGAGGGAGGACAAAGATGATTGTGTGTTATATACCTTTAAGAAGCTATCCAAGGGTTTGCACAAGTATATGAATACTGAGCACATGCGAGCCTGACTGCTATTTTGTAGTAAGCAGTTGAGATGCAAGTATGTATGTATGTAAGGTCTGTCTGTTAACTAGTTTGTTTGTGTTTTATGATGCTGCTATCCATCCTGATATGTTTGTGTATTAAAGCATCTAAACGAAAACCTCAACCTTCTTGCCATATGTGCTCGAGACAAACGAGCAACACATGTGGACATATTTTCATCTGCTTCGACATCCTTCCCATCATCCCCCTTCCAAATCATCACCTACAGTTCCTGGAAGAACGGGTAGCATCTACATGAGTCTACTTTGCTCTAACCTCAACAGGTTAGATAGTATTCTATCCATTTGGTATTATTGTACTTCCATACCTATTGAATTATTTTTATCTAATTTGTAATATATTACTTGTTACATTTATTCTTACATGGGAGAAACTTGATCTGAGGTAATTTGACAGTGGCGAGGAAATTGTGTGCACAGGGGAGCAGCCAGAGCCTTGGATCCCAAGGATGTTCTTTGTGTTTCACTGTTGCAGTCATTACATTTGGTTTATCTGCTTGCAGGTAGCCCTCAGTCGGCCTGATTAACAAAGTCTTGGGTCCTGCATTGGTTGCTGTCCCTTCTTCCATGACGTCAGGTTGTCAGGGGTATAAAACATGCAGCCGACGCCATTACATCAGTCTTTCTTGCTATGTGGTGCCCGAAGCAGTAGTAGTTTGTAAGTGCCGGTCGGCCGACTCCTGAAATTTTCTGTTTTGAGTTTCAGAACCGAAGTCTTCAACTAAAGCTAAGTACCCCGTTGGGGAAACTTTTTCTTGCTCCTTACCGATGTCAGTAAAAGTTAATAATTGCATTACTTGTGGAAAGCAAATACCTCATAAAGATTTTCATTCGTACTGTATTCCTTGCTTAAGCCCTGACCATGACGTACCTTACTGTTGGTTTTGTGCTTTATTTAATCAGTGCACTATCCGTCGTCAGTATATCTTCGCCTCTAAATATTTCGGTTCTCTGTTTAATTATCCAGAAATGCCATTGGTTAGCCATCAGACTACTGGGATTCTGAAAAAAACAAAGATAAAGACAGAGAGAGGCCGCTGAGGTCCAAAACTGCCGACGACGCTTCTCCTAAGCCAGTCGCAAGTTCACCGGTACTCAGTGAGGAGCTTTTGCAGCCCCTGATACCCACTACTTCTGATTCGCAGGCGTCTACTGAGACCCATTCGGAGTCCGGTATGCCGTGAGATCCTTCAACTATGGAACCCGCGGATGTCTCTACCTTGGATGGGTCCGGAGCTGCTGTGTAGGCACCAGCTTCTGAGGGTGTATTCAGGGCTATGGACTTGCATATTAAACCAACGCCGCCTTCTTCACTTAGGCCTAGATCTCAAACCATGCCTAAAAGACTGATGCCCAGGCCACATGCTCAGGCCTCTATGCCTAAAAAACAAATGATAAGAATGGCTGAAGATCTAATAACTCTAATCAGGGGTAGCCAATCCCCCCTTTCTAAGAGGCCTTGGACTGAAGTTGTTTATGAATCTTCTGAACAGGATTCTGTTTTTTTCTGATTCTTCTGATGGTCGGGATTTGCCCTTATGTACTTATGAGGATTCTGATGCAGAGGACTCCATTCCCTCTGCTTCCCCTCCAGAGGATTTTCCTTTTGGGGAAACCTTACATACTCTTAAGGGAGCATTTCCACTGGGAAAACCAGGATTTTTCTGATTCAAAAAAGAGGCTTAGGCATTTCTTACTCCTACCTCAGCATAGGCCTTTAGCTATTCCTCCTGTACTAGACATTGTTGTTGATGCTTTTTCGGAATCTAGTTTGGCCCCTGATTCCTTGCCTCCCGCTCCCAGAAAACCTGGCAGATACCACAGGGTCCCTGAGTCACACAAGTTCCTTTTTAAAAATCCTGTTGCGGATGCAGAGACTATTTCACAGGAGCCCAAGGGCATTAAGGCTTCTACTGCTAGAAATCCTACCCCTTCTGATAGAGACTCCAGGGCACTGGATAGATGGGGTAAGAAGGTTTACACTTCTGCAACCTTGGCCATTAGGGCTTTAAACTACCAGTTTCATATGTTAAAGTATCAGCAACATGTTATTGGATTGCTTAAGCAGAAAATGATGTTGATTCCTGACTGTGTCGAAAGTAAAGAATTACAGGATTTAATGCATTCTGCTGAAAAAGTTGAAAAACATACTTTGCAATGTGGTTTTGATTAATTAGAGGCCTATTGCAGGGCTGCTGTTAGAGTCTGTGCTCAGAAGGCATGCTTGGGTTAAGGAGCAATCTTTGCATGATCATGTTAAAGCTAAATTGCAGGACCGCCTGTTTGGCAACAAGGCTGAGGAAGTTCTTAAAAAGATGGAAGATAAAGCTAAATCTATGCAAACTGTTAAATATTTCTTACAAGTTCAGCCTCCTAGATTTAGTAGGCACTGGCCATCTAAGAATTGGTCCTTTCCAGCCCCTTCCAGGTCTCCTCAAGCCAAACACAGACAGCAAAAACCCCAGGTTTCAGTCCCAGGGGACACACAGGACTAAGCAGTGGAGGGCCTCCACTTCCACATCTGGGAGTAATAAGACTCCCCCTATGGTAAACTATCTCAATTACTTCCTTTTAAAATTTACAAGCACTTGTCAACTGACTGCCCCTTTGGGGGGAAAGATTGCTCTTTATGCAAAGAACTGGGAACTCATAACCCAGGACAAATGGGTTTTAAATATAGTGTCCCAGGGATACAGATTTCACTTCCACATGTTGCCAATACCAAGCTGGTGGCTGGACCTACCCCCAAATCAGTGGGCAGAGGCCCAAAAACAAGTTCTTTCTCTCTTAAACATGGGGGCTATTCAACCGGTACCAGAAGAGGAAAAGGGACAAGGTTTCTACTTGAGACTATTCCTGGTACCCAGAAAAGACAATTCATGGCATCCTATCCTGGACCGGTCTACTCTAAACACCTTTTTGGAGATTCCAAAATTCAAGATGCTGACTCTTCAGTTACTTCCTATGCTAGGCAAAGATGCCTGGTTGGCAACACTAGATTTAAAAGAAGCATACCTGCACATCCCAATCAGGGAGTCTTGCAGAAGATACCTACACTTCAAAGCAGGTTACACGCACTATCAGTTCTCTGCACTGCCCTTTGGCTTATCTACTGCACCCAGGGTATTCACAAAGTGCCTAGCTCCAGTTATTGCATTTTGCAGGCAAAGAAATATTCAAATATACCCATAACTGGATGATTGTCTAATTCAGGCAGAAAGCCAGGACGTACTTTTGAATCATCTGGCCTTTGTACAAAGGGTTTTAACTTGTCTGGGGTACACCATAAATGAAAAGAAATCACACCTGGTACCCTGTCAACAAATTATATTCCTGGGAGCAAGCTTGAATACAACTTCCCAGATGGCTTACCTCACGCCAGAGAAACAAATTCATTTGACAACATACTTCAAAGAAGTGGCCACAAAAACCCTGCTATTTGCAAGACAAATACTACAAGCCTTGGTGTTCATGGCCTCCTGCATTCTTCTAATTCCATATGCAAGACTGCATATGAGGAAACTACAGTGGTATCTAAAAAGCCTAAGGTGTCAACATTCTCAGGATCTAGAAGCAATGATTTCTGTCATACCTTGCCTACGCCTAGAGTTCCTTTGGTGGGCAGAGGCCTGCCACCAAAACAAGGGACTACCTTTTACACCACCCCCTGCTGCCCAAACCCTAACAACAGACACATCAGACTATGCATGGGAGGCTCACCTAGCAGAGAAGTGCATTCAGGGCAAATGGAACCCAAGTCAAATGCACCTGCATATCAATCAAAAAGAAATGTTAGCTGTACAGAATGCTCTGACAGCCTTCAAGGACCCCATTCTTCCAGGACAGCTAATGGTGAAGACGGACAACACCACTGTTACGTGGTACATAAGCAGGGGAGCACACATTTTTACCCCCTCTGCAGACTAGCCATGGCATTGTGGAACACAGCCTTGAGCTACCCGAGTGCACCTACAAGCTCATTTCCTGCCAGGAAAATTAAATACACTGGCAGACGGACTAAGCAAGATACCTCATGATCCCACATGAGTGGAAACTGGAATAAAGGATTTTCAACATGTTGACAAGCAAATGGGGAGCCCTGATATACACCTGTTTGCCTCTCCCCAGAACTACCAATTGGGCAAACTTTGCACAAGGACTCCCCACAGACAAGCCTGGAAAGTGGATGCTCTGTCCTTCAGCTGGAAAAACCTATCAGACTATGCCTTCCTCCCACTGCCTCTGCTCTCCAAAGTACTACTAAAAATCAAACAGGACAAACCAAGGATGATTTTGATTGCTCCAGACTGGCCATGCCAGCACTGGTACCCTCTCCTGCACAGTGTGTCATGGTTATCCTCATGGCACCTGCCTCAGACTCCTTCCCTGTTGTCTCAGAAGAAGAACCAGACTCTGCACCCTCAGCTTCTAACACTGAACCTTGCAGCCTGGCTAATTACATAATCTTTCCTTTACCATCCCTCAGTAAACCTGTGATGGATTTTTAGAGGCAAGGAGGCCTAGTACTAGAAAATCTTATGCTGACAAAATGGAAAAGTTTCTGTGCCTGGAAACAATCCCAAGGGATGAGCACAGTAGCGCCCAATTTACCTCAGATTTTACAATACTTAACTGAGATGCTTCACAAGGGCCTGTCTTTTTCCTCCATTAAAATCCATGCCTCCGCCATTTCAGCTCATTATAACACAGAACCTCCCCTCTTCTCTCATCCACTGCTCAAGCAGTTCCTCAGAGGGGCCAAAAATTTGAGACCCCCCCCCAGGAGAGCTCCAACCCTAGCCTGGGACCTTAACTTTGTTTTGGAGAAACTCACTCTGCCTCCTTTCAAGCCAGCTGCCACTGCAGACTTTAAATTTATTTCTTGGAAAACAGCCTTTTAGCAATAACTTCAGCTAGAAGGGTATCTGAATTACAGGCCCTTATGGCACTGGAGCCTTTTGTCATCTTTCATGCAGACAGGGTGTCCCTCAGAACCAGTCCAACCTTCATGCCCAAGGTGGTATCCAGTGTGGCTCTTAATCAGTCCATTCATTTGCCAACCTTCTTTCCCAGTCCACAGAACAAAGGGGAACGGATACTGCATTCCTTAGATGTGCACAGACCACTCAGATTCTACTTGGACAGGCCTAAACCTCAAAGGAAATCTTAACTGCTGGTGGCATTTGCTGCAGGGGCAGAGGGGAAGGCTATTTCAAAGCAAACCATTTCTAAATGGATAGGCCATTGCATTCATTTCTGCTATAAGCACCATGGAAAACCTATCCCCTGGGGAATCAGACCTCACTCCACCAGGGCTGCATCTACCTCTCCAGCCTTTCTCAGAAGCGTCCCTACCAGGTACATCCTAGAAGCTGCTACCTGGAGTTATGTACATACTTCCACCAAGCATTATCATTTGCCAATTTTCTCTAAATCCAGAGCTGGCTTTGCCACTGCAGTCTTGCAGGGCCTTATAGATGGTCCTAATGCTATCTAAATTCCTCCTCCCAACCATAGCTTTGGGAATCTACCCAAATGTAATGACTGCAACAGTGAAACATGAAAAACATAGTACAGTTGTGTACACTTACCATAAATGTAGATGTTCGAGTGTATTCACTGTTGCAGTCCTGGTTGCCCTCCCTCCAGCCCCCCCTAACTTCTTTTGGCTAAACCTCTACTTTCCTTTATTATGCTTAAAAGCTTTTTTGGTGTATTTGCTTTTTTGTTGGAGGTCTATCATTGTACTTTTATATTTAATTGCTCCCCATTAGGGGGGCACCTGACATCTGGGGCAAGAAAAACTGATGTAATGTATCAGCTGCATGTTTTATACCCCTGACGACCTGACTTCATGGAAGAAGGGACAGCAACCGACGCAGGACCCAAGACTTTGATAATCAGGCTGACTGAGGGCTACCTGCAAGCAGATAACCCAAATGTAATGACTGCAACAGTGCATGCACTCTAACATCTACATTTATGGTAAGTGTACACAACTGTACTTTTTCAGTTGCATAGGCCGGATCAGAATTAGATTAGAGTCTCCAAAGGTTGAAACAGATGAAAATAGGGCAACACGAATTTATCGTTATGTTAAGTGCATAACTTTCATTTTTATCTTCTAAACTTCTTTATATTACATTTTGTAAAGGTAGTGTTTCTGTATGATTGAATCCAAATTTTATTTGATGTAGGTAGCAACAGTTATCAATATTAACCAGTAAGTCTTGTCTTCTTTCCTTAGTGTTCCATAAGCCCAAGTACTTGATCCATAGCCTGGATTATCTGAATTTTTATTTAAACAGAACTGTGAATATAAGAAAAGATTATCATTTATTTCCTTTGCTCCAAATAAATTGGGGCAAAAAGTCTCAAACGTCACCCAATCCATGTGGCTTTCAGACAGCATTCTTTTTGCTAGTGAAAGGTAAAGTAAGAATTTACCAAACAAACCTAGGGCAAATTCTGCTGAAACTGTAGCTACCTTATTTTTTTCTAAAATTATTCGGCTGCCAATACCTATGAGGCAAAAGCACAGGCTTCACTGCATAATTTTGAAAGATGCTGTACGCTGGATGTCATCTCAAAATCTAGGTCTACTTTCACAGCCACTATAGTTTGTGATATTCTTTACTGCACAGAAGGTTAGAGAGGGGAACTCTGTCCTTAGAAGTAAAGTCATGTAAAATAAGAAAATTGTGTACTTTCCATAATGATTGATCTTTATAATCAACATCATTCCACTTTAACAAACCCATCTTCCTTCCTCTTCTATTCTCAGTTCTTTTTTTGCAAGTGACCTGGAAGAATGTCCCTGAGGCCATCCTTTAGTTAGTGGGAACTGTGTGTTCGTAAGGTAATCTTGACCTACAGAGAAGGAGATGGTGCATTATGGGAGCTGGGGGTGAATTTTAGAGCCTGGAAGATCTTAAAGGTGTTGAGCAACTGCTGCCTCTGACTGACCAGTCCTGAGGTTAAAATGTATAGACATGGCTCATGAAACTCTTAACATTATGGCAAATACATTACATTCATATTTTGCAAATGTAAGTTTTTTTAAATGCCAGAGGAAAACATTGACCATTTTGATGATCTGCCTTTGGACACTAATTCTAGGAGTTTGAACCACTGGAGCACAAAGGTACAACTTTTTCTGCAGCAATATGGTTGAGAACTGCAAACCCTGATTTTCTCCTCATCCATTCTGAAACAAATGAGACTTAAATGCCTCTTCCACGAGACCAAATTGATTTATTGCTGCTACGTTTCTGTCCACTTCTGATAGGGGTATTTGATGTCAGCTTGTGACCTATTCAATTCTCAGGACAGGACCCAAGTTTCAGTGTTGTATTTTCGCACATGTGGATGTCAGTTCTGAGTTTTTAAATCGAGGTGGAATAGCAGGCATTGACTACCTCCTTGTCAGGTCCCTAGTTGCCTAGATAGGAAGTTAACTAACTCAAGCTTAAAACACCATTTTGCATACTTCCAATTCAGATCCACTTCTCCTTTTGGCATCATGAACTACTTTGTGTCTGGCTTCTTTGACTAAGCGACTTACCAGCTAATATGCAGTATTAGAAAGGGAAAGAAGTTACTAACAAAATGATACTAAGATTGTTGTTTAGGATGTCTGACAGTGGAGAAATTAACATTTGTCTGACTCTAAAGACAACCACAAAGTATTCTATAGCTATGTCAAGAATCTAAATGGGAACACTCTGATCTGCTCTGAGTTACAGCAC
The DNA here is from genome assembly GCF_019279795.1 of Protopterus annectens. NCBI lineage: Eukaryota > Metazoa > Chordata > Ceratodontiformes > Protopteridae > Protopterus > Protopterus annectens. The sequence continues at coordinate 94,021,039 of NC_056733.1, forward strand.
AATGGCACTAAATATACAGAACCAACTGATATTGCCAACATCCTAGCAGATAAGTTCAGTGCTAACTTTACCCCCCTTTCACCCCCTAGAGGGTTCATCTCTATACCAGAAGAATGCAAAGTTCCTATAATCATGGCTGCACAGGTAAAAAAACACACTCTCCAAAGCCAAGAATACAGCATCCATGGGACCTGACAATATCCCAGGCTGCGTTCTACATGAACTACAGAATGAACTGGCACCCTACCTAAGTACCATCTTCCATCATAGCCTCACCTCAGGCTTTGTACCCACTGAATGGCACACCGCGACGGTTATCCCACTCCACAAAGGGGGAGCCACGACGGACCCCGGGAACTACCGCCCCATTAGCCTGACGAGCCTGGTCTGCAAGGCCATGGAACGTATCATTGTGGAACTCATAAACAAAGACATTGGTAATCTCCAAATTCTGGACACTACCCAGTTTGGATTTGTAAAAGGCAGATCATGTCTCCTAAACCTGATTGACTTCTTTGAAGCAGTCATCAAAGCCTTAGATGAGGGTAAAAGGGTTCACACAGCTTATCTAGATCTCGCTAAAGCTTTCAACACCATCCCCCACTCTGGAATTATAGATAAGCTCACTAAACTAGGTATAAATCCCTGTGTCACAAGATGGGTTGTCAACTGGCTCACGGACAGAACCCACACTGTGAAAGTAGCGGATTCCAAATCCGACATCAGACCAGCGACAAGTGGAGTACCACAGGGTTCAGTCCTGGGTCCTCTCCTGTTTGGTATCTACTTCTCTGAAGTGCAGGCCAACACAGAAGGTCTTTGGCTAACAAAGTTTGCAGATGACTGCAAACTAGGAGCCATAATCAAAACTCCTAATGATGTGGACAAACTACAAAAGGGCCTCACTGAGACAGATACCTGGTGTCAAAGCCATGGCCTGAAGCTCAATGCCAAAAAGTGTATTGTCATCCCCTTTGGTAAAAACTCTGTACCCATGAACTAACACATAGCTGGTAGTCTACTTAATGCCGAAAATGTGATGAGACCTTGGGACACAGGTGGACAGTAGTCTCTCCTTTGATAATCACATCGCCACAGTGGTCAGGAAATCATTCTACGTGGCTCATCTCATCACAAACGGATTCTCATCCAGAAAAAGAGGTCATTGTTCCCCTCTACTCACTCATTAGACCCATTATAGAGTACAACACCCCTTTTGGTATGTACCTCACAAGACATCTACAACAACTGGAAAGACCACAGAAATACCTCACAAAGAGGATTACTGGCCTCAAACAGATGCCCTATGCAGACCGTCTCAAAAAACTACAGCTTTACTCCATCGCATATCGCCTACTCGGGCGATCTCTGCCTAACATACAAAGCTATGTCAAACTCAGAGCTGTTGGACATGCTCCACTTAAAGAAATCCCAATCCCTCCGAGCTACACGCTCTAGGGACCTAAACCATGTCACCACAATAAACAGAACATGCTGGAGGGATAGATTCCTGTCCCAGAGACTTCCCATACTCTGGAACAGACTACCTATCTATGTCAAACAGAGCTCCTCATTAGCACTCTTCAAGAAAAATCTTGATGATTGGATGGGAAATGGGAAATTCACCCTGGGAATCATTTCTGTGGCTCTGCTCGACAGGGCTTGGATGGCAAAAGCTAGGGTACATTTTTTGGCTAGGCTTGTATGGGCCCTAGGGCCGATAGCCTAGTACCTACCTATGAACTTATTCCTATTTTCGTAACTGAGCGACCTACATTTTATTGAGGTTTATGGTGTGAAACACTAATGTGGGAGATAAGAAAATTCACTGAAAATGCTGGTTTACATCACTGTACTAAAATGTTGCTGGTTGGTAATTATGAAAATAAGTGATTTCCATATATACTTAATATTCAAAAATCAAGTGACTTACAAACTGTTGTATGACACTCGGTGAAACTTCAGATGTGGAAGAAGACTGTCTATGGACTTTCTTGATCTCATATGAAAGCTTTTTTGTGGTTAACAAAAATGTTCTAACAATCAATGTCTAGGTTGTATAGTTTTCAAGATATGAAAATATGTCTGTGAAAGTCTAGAAAAAATGTAATTTGGGATGTGTGTGCATTATTTATTTAACATTTGTTTACTGGGAAAGTCCGACTTGGAACGAAGGCAATTTTCAGTGGAGGCCCTGGGAGAAATGATCCAAATGTTTGTCTTTGTAATGTGGGAGGAAACCAGAGTATCTGGAGAAAACCCACACGAACGCAGCGAGGACATGCAGACTTAAAAACAGAAGACACTACAGCCAAGAATTGAACTGAAGAACCTCTTGTTGTGAGGCAACAACGCTACTGCTGCCCCACTGCACCATCCATTATAATATTTTACAGTACTTATGGAAAAGACCTTGCATTATTATCACTGTAAAGAATACTTCTTACTGATAACATTGCTTTTTGTACATTTATGATGGCTTTTATTCACAAAATATTTACATTTGCTTATTTTATGCTTTAAAGTCAATATTACAGAAAATGTTCTTGAGTTCAAGGTGTGTATGCGTCTGTCTGTTTGTCTGTCTATGTGCCTGTGTGTTTGTGTGCAGGGTGCTAGAAGTGTGACATTTCACACCACATAGATGTTAATGATGAAAAAAGCCAAACGTGTGTGTGAGAGAGATATGTTTATATTTTTTTCTCCTTTAGGAGTGCCGACCATCAATAACCTCCTTTTGGTTTTAAGCCCATTCTTTCTGCCAGTGGGTAAAAGCTGACTTGTGAGGAGAATCATACAGGCAGCTAGGGCTCTTATTCCCCATCATTCCTAATCTCTACATATGCCAAACCACTGCTAAAAAAAATTGCCTTGGATATTGAGAGTCATCTTATTACCGTATGCCATAGTATTCTGGTATGACAGTCACAAAAACATGGATTAAGTAAAATGACAGTCATTAAAACATAAAAATAACTTTTTTTTTAACTTAACACTGCATGGTTTAATGACTCCTGCTGTAATTCTACTGTTTACTGTTTTTCACTCGTGCAAGTCAACCCCTTTTCTAAGGCCAGTTTTTTGGCATAGATTACTTGACTTGTATACAAGTATAGTGCGGTATTTGTATATATGCGTCTGTATAGTAATTCACTAGAATTTAATGTTTCTGTTTAAAATGTTACTGTATTAAGGACTTTTTAGAACAGGATAACACTTAAAGTGAAGCTGTTTACTGACTAATTTGTGTAAGATGTACCATAAATTCATGGATGGATGAAATTTTTCAAAAGTGTTAAGTTGCTCTTGATAGTAACAAGTTGTAAACTCTATTTTTATTGTAGTTTGGCTTCAGCAAGCTTCCTTCCTAAATATTTTAGTTCCAAATGGAGTTTCTCCAAATTCCAGGTTCCTTCAGGGTCTCCTTGTATTTGTGCCTTCGGAACAGAAACAAATGCTGTCATAGGTAAGATATTTTAAGTTTTTAAAAAGAAAACTGTTGTGCTTTAAAGGGGAGGTTAACATTTACAGTGCATTTGCAGGGCCTGTTACTGACCTAGTGCTAAGCATTCTTTGTCTTTTTTTTTCCCCCCTTTTGAAGTGTTTTTTTTTTTCCCCTGTAAAATCTCCTCTACATCATTTGTCTGAAAACCCCCAAAAAAGAGAGATTAAATATAAAAGAAAGAGTGATGTTCTTCGTGTTTCACTGTTGCAGTCATTACATTTGGGTAATCCTGCTGGCAGGTTGCCCTCAGTCGGCCTGAATTCCAAAGTCCTGGGTCCTGCGTCGGCCCCTTCCCTGACGTCAGGTTGTCGGGGGTATAAAAGAAGCAGCAGACGCCATTTTCTTAAGTCTTTCTTGCCCCGCGGTGCCCCAAGCAGAAGCAGTTCGCAAGTGCCGGTCGGCCGACTCCTGAGATTTTTGTGTTCAAATTTCAGATCCGAAGTCTTCAATAAAGCTAAGTACCCCATTGGGGAAACTTTTTTCTTGTTCCAGACCGATGTCAGAAAAAGTAAATTGTATTTCTTGTGGAAAGCAAATACCTCATAAGGACTTTCCTTCTTACTGTATTCCTTGCCTCTGCCCTGATCACAACGTTTCTGGTTGTCGGTTTTGTGCTAGATTTAACCAACGTACTATTATGCGTCTGTAAGATTTTGCTTTAAACTATTTTGGATGCCAGTTTAATTATCCAGAAATGTCGTCGGATAGCCGTCTGACTACCGGAGTTCACAAAAAACGCAAAGAAAAAGAGAGAGATAAACAACCGTGGTCCAAAACCGATGACGAAGCTTCTCCTAAGCCAGTCACCGGTTCTCAGTGAGGCATTTTCGCAGCCCCTGACACCCGCTACTTTAGAGTCGCAGGTCACTACCGACTCCCACGTGGAGTCGGCCATGCCGCTGAAAACTCAAGGTATTGGAGCCTTGGAGAATATTCCCTCAGATGGGTCCGGAGCCGCTGAGCAGGCACTGGCTTCTGAGGGTGTTTTCAGACCTAAACATCTTTACATTAAACTGACTTCAGCTTCAAAGACAAAGACTAAAGCTCCTTCTAAAGCAAAGAAACAAACTCAAGAGCCACGTGGACAGGCCTCTATGCCCAAAAAACAGATGCTCAAAATGGCCGATAACTTGATTACCTTTATCAGGGGTTCCCATCCCCCTCCTGATAAGAGGCCTAGGCAAGAGACAGACTATGAATCTTCAGATCAGGTTTCTATTTCTTCTGATTCCTCTTCTGATCAGGAATATTCTCTTCCCATTATGAGGATTCTGATGCTGAAGAATCTATACCTTCAGCTTCTCCTGCAGAGGACTATTCTTTTGGGGAAACCTTGCATACCATGAGGGAGCATTTCCACTGGGAGAGCCAAGATTTTTCAGAATCTAAAAAGAGGCTCAAAGATTTCCTTTTACTACCTCAACACAGGCCTCTAGCCATTCCACCTGTGTTAGACATTATAGGTGATGTGTTTTCGGAGCCCAGTCTTACCCCTGATTCCTTACCTCCAGCTCCTGTTAAGCTTGACAGATATTACAGGGTTCCTGACTCTCATAAATTCCTCTTTAAAAACCCTTCTGCAGAGGGTCCCAAAGGAGTTGGGGCTTCCGCAGCTAAAAACCCTACCCCTTCTGACAGAGATTCTAGGGCATTGGATAGATGGGGAAAAAAGGTTTACACGTCTGCTACCTTGGCTATAAGGGTCTTAAACTGTCAATTTCATATGCTCAAATATCAGCAACATGTCATGGCATTGCTTAAACAGAAAATGTTGTTAAACTCTGAATGTGCAGAAAACAAGGAAATGCAGGATTTATTGCATGCAGCTGAACAAGTTGGAAAGCATACTTTGCAATGTGGTTTTGATTCTTTGGAGGCCTCCTGCAGGGCCGCAGTTACGGGTTCCGTAATTAGGAGACATGCTTGGTTAAAGGAACAAAATCTGCTTGGTCATGTCAAAGTTAAATTATTAGATGCACCTTTACAACGTGATACTTTGGTGTTAAGGCAGAAGAGGTGTTAAAGAAAATGGTGGACAAAGCTAAATCTATGCAAACTGTCAAAGATTTTTTTACAAGTACAGCCACCTAGGTTTAGTAGACACTGGCCTACAAAGAATTGGTCCTTTCCTGTGTCAGACAGACCTCAAAGGGACAGATCCAGACACCCTACAGGCAGATCCCAGGCTCAAGGTTCATACAGGTCAAAGCAATGGGGTGCCTCTACCTCCAAAGTTGGAGAAGATAAATCACAACCATACAGGAAGCAGTCCCAATGACTTCCCCCTGCCTGCACCAAGCACTTATCTCCTGGCAGCACCCTCAGGGGGAAAATTAGCACTATTTTCTCAAAATTGGCACATTATAACCCAAGACAAGTGGGTTCTAAATATAGTGTCACAAGGCTACAAGTTCCATTTCCATACCCTGCCAAAGGCAAACGGCTGGCCAGATCTGCCAAAAAATCAATGGGCAGAGGCACAAAAACAAGTCTCATCCCTCATGGACATGGAGGCCATTCAACAAGTACCAGAGCAAGAATAGTGGCAAGGATTTTACTCAAGACTGTTCTTGGTACCCAGAAAGGAAGGCCAGTACTGGACCTATCTATTCTAAACACATTCCTGATATACCAAAATTCAAAATGTTGACTTTACAGCAGCTTCTGCCCATGCAGGGCAAAAATGCTTGGCTTGTGACTTTAGACCTAAAAGAGGCATACCTGCATGTCCCAATCAGACAATCATGTAGAAGATACCTCAGATTCAAAGCTGGCTCAGTGCATTACCAATTCTCTGCACTGCCCTTTGGCTTATCTACTGCGTCCAGGGTCTTTACAAAGTACCTGGCACCAGTAATTGCATTCTGCAGACAAAGGGGAATACAAATATATCCGTACTTGGACAACTGTCTAATTCAAGCAGAGAACAAGGACATTCTTCTACAGCATCTGGCGTTTGTGCAAAGACTTCTAACATGCCTAGGGTACACAGTCAACAAAAAGAAATCAAAACTAGTACCCTCTCAAGAGATAATATTCCTGGGTGCAAGCTTAAATACAACTGCCCAGATGGCTTATCTCACGCCAGATAAACAAGGGCAACTTACTACCTATTTCAAAATATTAGCAACAAAGGCCCAGTTATCTGCAAGAAAAATTCTGCAGGCTTTGGGCTTCATGGCATCCTGCATCCTACTAATTCCATATGCAAGACTGCATATGAGAAAACTTCAATGGTACCTAAAAAGTGTTTGGACTCAACATTGCCACAGCCTGGAAACAATGATTACTCTCATTCCCTGCCTGCAACAGGAGTTTCGATGGTGGGCGAAGGCTTGTCACCAAAACAAGGGGCAGCCATTCACATTACCCCCAGCCAGGTAGACACTAACAACGGATGCATCAGATTATGCCTGGGAGGGCCCACATGGCTGGAAGATGCATTCAGGGCACATGGCCCTCAAACCAAATGCATCTGCATATCAATCAAAAAGAGATGCTAGCTGTTCAAAATGCCCTGACAGCCTTCAAGGACCTACTTCATCCGGGACAACTACTAATAAAGACAGACAACACCACAGTTATGTGGTATATAAACAAGCAGGGGGGCACACATTCTTACCCCTTTTGCAGACTAACCATGACTTTGTGGGACACAGCATTTACTTACCAAGTACATCTGCAGGCACAATTCCTGCCAGGAAAGGAAAACAGTCTGGCAGACGAACTAAGCAGAAACCTCATGGATTCCATACAAGTGGCAGCTGGATCCACACGTCTTCAGCATGATAACAAGGAAATGGGGATGCCCGGACATAGATCTATTTGCAACCCCTCACAACTACCAACTAAAAAGATTCTGCACAAGGACTTATCACAGACAAGCATTGAAAGTGGACGCTCTATCTTTCAGCTGGAAAAACCTATCGGTATATGCCTTTCCTCCACTGCCTCTCCTCCCCAAGATGCTCCTAAAGGTCAGACAGGAGAAGCCAAAGATGATACTGATTACCCCAGACTGGCCCCGCCCGTACTTGTATCCAATCCTAAGGCACTTGTCTCAAGGCCCAGCGTGGACCTTACCTCAGATACCTCATCTACTGTCCCAGCAAAACAATCAGGTCCTGCACAGCCAACTCAGAACTTTAAACCTGGCAGCATGGCGGATAATGTAGTCATACAAAACACACCTCTCAGTAAAGCTGTGATGGATGTCATTTTGGAAGACAGAAGGCCTAGTACTAGAAAATCTTATGCTGGGAAATGGAAGAGATTCTGTGCTTGGAACCAGGCACAAGGAACTGATACAGCTGTACCAAATATTCCTCAGATTTTGCAATACTTAACTGAGATGCTGGACAAAGGCCTATCTTTTTCATCAATTAAAATTCATGCCTCTGCCATTTCGGCTTATTACAATACAGAGCCACCAATCTTCTCTCTTCCTTTATTAAAGCAGTACCTCAGAGGAGCCAAAAATTTAAGGCCTCCAAGGAGATCACCAGTACCTGCATGGGACCTCAGCTTTGTGTTGGAAAAGCTCACCCTGCCTCCTTTTGAGCCAGCTGCTACTGCTGATATAAAGTTTTATCTTGGAAAACAGCTCTGCTCCTAGCAATAACTTCTGCAAGACGAGTTTCAGAGCTACAGGCCCTCATGGCTATGGAACCTTTTATCATTTTTTATCCAGACAGGGTCTCACTGAGGACAAACCCAACATTTATGCCTAAGGTGGTGTCCAATGTGGCTCTTAACCAAACTGTTCATCTGCCAACATTTTATCCAAATCCACAGAACAAGGGGGAGAGAATTCTGCATTCCTTGAACGTACACAGACAGCTTAGATTCTACGTGGACAGAACCAACGTTTTCAGGAAGACAGAGCAATTACTAATGGCATATGCTGCAGGATCACAAGGAAAGGCGATCTCAAAGCAGACTATTTCAAAGTGGATAGGCCACTGCATTCGTTTCTGCTATTTGCACCATGGCAAGCCAGAGCCTAAGGGCATTAGGCAACATTCCAACAGAGCTGCAGCCACTTCAGCAGCCTTTCTCATGGGGAGTATCAACCAAAGACATTTTAGAGGCTGCTACTTGGAGTTCAGTGCACACCTTTACAAAGCACTATCATCTGCCACTCTACTCTAAATCCAGGGCAGGCTTTGCCACTGCAGTTCTGCAGGGCCTCATAGCCACTCCTAATGCTATTTAGCTCCAGCCTCCCAACCATAGCTTTAGGACTCTACCCAAATGTAATGACTGCAACAGTGAAACACGAAGAACATAGTACAGTTGTGTACACTTACCATAAATGTAGATGTTCGAGTGTATTCACTGTTGCAGTCCAGGTTACCCACCCGCCATCCCCCTTTTTACTGTTGGAACTTTTCTTTCCTTCTCTGATTTATACAACCTATGTTGTGTATTTGCTTGTAGATGAAGGTAAAATTTATATTGGTGCATGTATTTTATATATATATATATATATATATATATATATATATATATATATATATAAATTATGGCTACCCTTTTAGGGGGCACCTGACATCTGGGGCAAGAAAAACTGAAGAAAATGGTGTCTGCTGCTTCTTTTATACCCCTGACGTCAGGGAAGGGGCGACAGCAGCCGACGCAGGACCCAGGACTTTGGAATTCAGGCCGACTGAGGGCAACCTGCCAGCAAGATTACCCAAATGTAATGGCTGCAACAGTGAATACACTCAAACATCTACATTTATGGTAAGTGTACACAACTGTACTTTTTTTACCCTCAGTGGAAGCTATAGTTACGTGTTACGGAGACTAAAACATACTACATATCTATTTCTCTTTGTCTCATATGAATTCCCTACATTGTAGCCCTCCAGTATATTACTAGAAAAGAGGCTACTTAGTAAAGACATAACATATGCAGGGATCACTATCAGAAATTAAGTAAAACTGCCGATGTTTTTTGTTTTAGCTGAGATGCACCAGTAGTACTTGTATCCCTATCCCTGTAAATATGACACTTCCCTTGGAAGCCATAACAAACTTCCATCCATTAGTAGTCTTTGGTAATGGTCTTAAATTTGTGTTGTGTATGGATGTCGCCAGCAGGTCACATAGCTGACAGTGTGAAATGCTTGCAGTGATATCTCTATTACATTTAACATCATGCCTGCACTTTAGTTTTGCCTTTCGGATGGTTTCTATTAGTCATTCATTGGGATTAGTACAATTACATTGAGGATTCTTGAGTGGTAACTTGGAGTTATTTGTTGAAAATAACATTCCTTGGAAGACTTTTGCAGAAGTGGACATTTAGTCACCCACTAGTGATATTCACTATGCAATGTCAGCTGCCAAGTCCTGTATTTAACTTTAAGTACCTGAAGTGAAAGAAATAATATATGTGCTAGTTGCAGACATTTACGGAGTCTTCACCTCTTGTTTCACATCTTGTTTTCTTCAAAAAAAAGTTATTGCTCTTGAGGAAAGGCTGGAGTGCTTCCTACTGCTGTAGAAGGTAGTTACATCTAGATGAGTAACTTTCCATTATGTTCCTGTGTACCTTTCAAAGGGATGTAGAAATTGTGAGCAATACCTTAGCTTTACGTGGAAGGGAGAACAGTTGGTTAGGAAAAAGACTCACACAGACTTCAGTATGAAACTTGACACATGGACTTGACCCTTCATCCAAAGAATCCTTCCCAAAAGTGAATAGTTTTCAAGATGATATCTCTAAGTATATTTGTAGAGAACATGACTGGTTGTATATGTGGCTGTAGTAAAACAAGCTCCAATAAACCACGAAAGTGATCTACCAGCTATCTGGTCACTAAACACTATACACTTGACCCATCCACCAAAAACATCTTTATTGGCTTGGGTACTCAGACAGGAAAACAGAGCCCTGAAGGCATAAGTACTTGTTTTGTTTTCTCTGCTGTCCTTAATTCTCTTTGCATGGTACCTTGAAAGTCGTTTTCAGGTTCAAACTGTCACCCTCACTGTGGTGTTGGGAGGTTAGTGACTAAATAAATAACAGAGAGAGATCAACTGATGCACGTGTCATTTAGAAACCAGTTTTGATAAGTAAGACTTGCTACTGGTTACATACATACATACAACTATTTCAAGCACAGACATTAATCCCCTTGTAGCCTGCCAATATAACAAAACAGTTGTTCCCATAAGTGTCAAGGCTGTTATTACAAATCTAACGTAGTGCTTGCTTTAATGTAATTTGGTAGTCTATTCCACATATCATTTGCTTTCTCATAGAACCAATTAATACACTTTTCATTCCTGTAGAATCTTCTGCATAGGTTGCCTGATGATACTCTACTGCTTTTTGATATCCTCAAATATTCCTAGAGGTAATTGCCTGTAAATGCTCTATATACCTGAATAAGGCCTCATTTTAAATATCTGAGATATTATACAAGTTGAGATATTTTAGTCTTTCATATTAACTTAAGTTTCACATCCGTGGATGCCCTTGTTATATTTCCAATGTACTCATTCCAGTTTACTCATGCTTGTTTTTTGTAAGGTTTCCATATTGTTATTCCATACTCAAGTTTGGGTCTAATGTAACTAACAAACTGTGATGTCATCATTTCTGATTTCCTCAACTTCATGATTTGTTTTTTGTGGTGGTGCTGCGGTAGCGTTGTCACCTCACAGTAGGACGCTGTCCGGTTCGATTCTCAGCTAGAGCGTCTTCTGCGTGGAGACATGCGTGAATGGGTGTACCTTTGTTGAAGGTTGTGCATCAGGGCTGGTAACTCTGCACGTAAAAATCAACTACCAATCATTAGTGGACCGGAGTTCTGCTGGGGCGACCCCTAACCAGGAAAAGCCGAAAGACACAACAACAACCTGTAGTTGTGTAACTATCATTAACCGTTTGGTTGATATGATTAGAAGAACCCAGGACTTTCAAGATGGCTGCGCATTGAGTAACAGCTTAATTCTAGCTCTACCAGTATGAAAACAGAAACTCGACAGAAGGCCCAAGTAGACTCTTGTGTTTATGGGTAAATTTCAGTGACAGGCTAGTAAGTGTACTGTCTGGATGCCAGGAAAAAGAAATGCAGAGCATGTGGAAAAAACTGCTACAGAAAGTGAGGAAGAAACACTGACTGGTGAAAGTTCTGTAGCTGTTCAGCAAAAAGCAATGCAGCCTGCATACATGACTTCTACAGGAAGATACAAGACAATGGCACACAGACCTGGTTAAAATAAAACGATGGAATATATCAACATAAACAAAAGCTAGAAAATGGAAGAAGCTTTAAACAGATCTTCAGATGAGGTGATAAAGCTGCAAAAATCAGAGGTTGAAATGAAGAAAATACTGGCTGAATATGAGATTTGTTCAGGGAGAGATGTTTAAAAAAATAATAGAATTTGAGGACAGAGCACGTAGGGAAAACCTGAGATTTTCAACTATACCCGAGATGCTGGAAGGAATTTTATGAAAGCACAAATAAACAATTGGACTGGTATTCCACTGCAGGAGTTAGTTGAAAGGGCACATCATGTGTATGCGCCAAACCTGGCTGTGAGAAAGCAACCTAGACCTTTATTAGTAAAGATGCAATCCTACCAGCAGAAGGAGTTGATTCTGACAGAACTGTGGCAGAAGAACAAAATACTAAAAATGGGAGACTGGAGATTGTTTGTGGAGAATGATTACTCATTGTACACCAGGCAAGAGAGGAGTAAAGTCATCCCACTGTTTAGGGAATGTCGAGACACAAGTGTGAGATTCAAACTGCTGTACCTATCTGTCTTACAGTTATTCTTCCCTGGAGGGGCAAAATAATTTTTTGATGAAGTACATACTAAGGAGGAAATACAAAAGTTTGTCCAACAAAAAGTGAGCTGAGAGAGAGAAGGAGATGTGATTAGAAAAACTCAAAGCTGGATTTACCTGTATACCCACATCCATAAATGTATCTAGATTTTTAATTGCTGTGTGCTGTATTAAATATTCACCTTTCAGTTTGTCTCCCAATTCTCATGTTTTGTTTTTGATGTATTTATCAGCATATTATTTTCCTGTGCCCAAATGGTCAATTTAGTCAAGTTCTTTTGCAGACATGCCTATGTGTAACACGTGTAAACAGTTTACCGAATTTCAAGTCATCTACATGCAGACTGTAGAACACCTCAGGTGAAAAAGAACTCTAAAAGATGCAGTCTAAACAAGTATGGGCCTAAGACAGAGCCTTGTGAAATACCCTGACTGTAAACTCGAATTCCACCTGTTCAATTGCTGTATGATACTTGATATTCTCTATTTGTAAGCCTTGCAGCTAGCCATCTTATCAAGAGTACATCAGTACCTGTTTCTAATTTATTGATTAGTGTTTTGTGTATGACCCTGTCAAATGCTGAAGTTAAATCTGTATAAATTATATCACAGCACAATTTTTCATTCATAGCTGTTATTATATTGCTATAGAACATCATGTTACAGGTGGTAATAGATCTGTTTTCAACATGTGCATGGCATACTGATGTATGGTTTCAAGTCCCAGCCTTTCCAGTTCTGACAGTGACTTTTCCAATATTACCTTCTCTGTTATTTTTCCACAATATGAAAGTAAATTTAAGGGTATTTATGACACTGGGTTTGTCCTAGTCTCCTTATCCCTAAAGACCAGTTTAACAAATCTATGTATGTCTCCAGTCTTGAGGAATCACCCCTTGTTACTCAGTAGTAGATATAATGGTACTGTAATTTCTTACTAAAGTGTTCATAGGTCATTATTACTAATTCAGTCCCCTCCCTGTGCTTTGTTTGGATCCAGTTTGCATAGTTCTTTTTCAATATATTCTAATTTGATTTCGGTATCTGAGGTTACCTGGATGTCACTAAGATAGTTTGCCACTTTTTTTGTGGAGTCAAACTGCTTTGCATGCCATTTTGTAAGTATACCTGTAACTGGTTGTATCTAAGAAAAAATGTTGGAATCTGTGTTTTTTCAATTTATTAATTATATGCTCAACTGTCTCATCCTTGGAAAGGAAAAGTACTGTCTAAACACAAAGCCTACAGTTCACTGTTGCAGCTAGCTAGTTTAATTTCTTAAAAAGTTTTCCTTTTTATTACACGACTGCACAATGTAATGGTTTAGATGTGTAGGTGGAGTTATCAGTGACATAGCATTGTGTACACAAAGATTTCCCCTTTGACTTTTTCAAGATGAAAGTGAGCCTTGCTGAATGCATTTCTGGCTTAGTACACAACAAAAGATCCCATGGCACTTGTCAAAAAGAAGGGGCGGGATTTCCAGCTGCTCTGGGTAAATTCCCCCTAGTCAGTATGAATATTTGTGTCTCATCTAAAAATAGGCCATTGGCCTAGTGATACTAACCTAGTCAACAAAGTGTAAATAAAAATGCAGTGGTGAATGCAAATGGATGAAGTTCAAACTGAGGAAAGACAGACTTTTATTACTGACAGACTTATTAGCAACTCACTAGAAAATGATTCTTTCTTTTTAAATGTAAATCAGTGAATAACTTTTTCAACTTTCCTATATATTCTTAGGCAGAAGCTTCACAAAATGCATCTAGGATGGAAAGTACTTTTTGGGGAAAAAGAACATTAATAGCCTCTGTATCTTCAGGAGCAAACAAGGCAGACATTTTGAGAGTTGCAAGCTCTAGCTGAAGAATGGTGTGGTAGATGAACAGTAGTTTGACAAGATTGGAGGAACTTTTGCCTGTGTGTATCTGAAATGGCCGAAGCAGCCAGGGTTGATATGTAAAAAAGGTGACTTTTAGCTTGAACTTTTGAAGTACTTGAGAAATCCTAGGAAGCGAAGCTGTGTGGCACAAGGGGATGGAACCCTGACTGCATCTCAGGTGACTAATCTTCAATTTGTAGCCCCAACACAGGAGAAGCCAGGCAGGGGGGAGAGAAGTGAAGGGGAATAGACAGCTTGTCTGGGAGGGGGCTAATTGACCGCCAATGGGGGACAAACTGAGCAAAAAAAAATCCTAAGAATATCTGGAAAAGTAGGAGAAAGAATGTTTGGTTGGAGAGATTAAATAAGTTTGAAAAAGACGATAGCATGTGATGAATTTATTCTCAAGCTGTTGGATTCCTTGGGCCTGAATATATTCCTTCAGATGGTAGATACTGATGTTTACTGTTTGCCACCAACATGAAACAAAAGTTATTTGTGTGTGTTTGATTGGCAGTATGAGTACACACAACATATATGCACACACACATAATTTATATTTAGATGTAGACGTGCATCACAATGTGCAGGTACACAAGTGCTTATAGATGTCAAGGAAAAAAGACAAAAATAAAAAATAAGGGTGGGTGTGCAAATCCCTGGATAAAAAGAAATTACCCAGCCCTTGAAATATGGTGTCGGGCTAAGGCTGGTAATATGACTAGTGTAAAATCATTTGCAGCTTACAAACCTTCTGCATTATGGCAAAAGTAAAACAGGAGTCCATGAATATAAAATAAAAAATTCTGATTAAGCAAGCTTGAGTGGTATATAGAGATGAAGCCCTGACTATGGCCTAGATGACCTTAGTACAGTTAGTGACTTGGGTACTTGACATAGCTGGTGGGGAGGGAGGTGATGGGCATGCCTTTCAAAGCTGAAGGTGGATGGGACAGAGCTCACCAAGTCACAGCCTGTTGGTAACCTTCAACGTGGGTGTGTGGAGGAGTGTACTTGCATGTTAAATGCATTGTGGACCTCCGCAGTGATGAGGATTGCACAAGCACTCTCTCTGTCTGTCTTCTCCCGCCCAGAGGTAGGATTACTGCATTGCAGGTGCCCTCATTGCTAAGATGATGATAATAGTATATATTACCCTCATGGCTGCTTGACTAATGGCCATTTAATGACAGATCTCACTCTGATATTGGGTGAAATTCCCATGTAAGGGGGAATAAATGTGCAAAGTCTAATTGGGAGGAGGTTTAATGGTCAGCAGGCTTGGAGGTAAAAAGCACATAGATATAAAAATTGATACCCAGACAAGAGACCTAAAAACAGGTGAACAGTAGGGGATAAAAAAGAAATCTGTTGCTGGTATTTTTCAGTAAATATCCATTTTCTCAGAGGGGTTACACAGCAAGGGTGTGAAATAAAATAACAGTGAAATCATTGCATCTGAATTGCTAATTTAAAGTCTTTAACAGTACTGATCAAAACAGTATGTAAACAACTACCAGTTGTTCAGGTTGGAAGAGTTGCTGTATAGGAAATAATCAGAGAGAAGTTAAAAATGCCGTAGGTGTTTATAAACATAACTGGATAATGATGGGATCAAGAAAGGAAGGATAGATTTAATGTGTGTATTATTTTTATACAGAAAAAAGCCATGCTAACTGATGTGTACAGCAACTTTATAGATATACATTCAGACCAAGGCATCCAGACATGGTAAATATCAGTTATAACATGGTTCACATCATTTAGCCAAGCACTGCTTAATCCCACTGTGACAAAATTTCTTATAGTCCTACTAGAACGAGAGTCTGTTGCTTAAAAATGAAGCAAAACTGCAAAATAATTCCATTAGTAAAAGAGTCTCAGAAATGTCAGATTTACAGTATGGCCCCATAAGTTAAAACTAGTTTCTCTCTTTTACACACACACACACACACACACACACACACACACACACACACAGTGCTCCATTTCCACAATCCTTGTCTGCAGAATTAACCTTGAAATAATCTTCCAAACAAAATTATAGCAATAAAATTGTACCTTCAGAATGAGAAATGCAGTACATTTAGAGGGCAGTTCCATTATGCTGTCTAATGAGATAAGATGCAAGTCCACATGGGATTCAGACCTTAACACTGACACTGGAAAAGGAAACCAGAATAATTATTGTAATTGCTCACAACAAAAGCTCAATTAATTTTCATTGAAGCTAGTACAGTCTAAAGTACAATACACACTGTAAATTTGGTGTACACTGTAAAACCATTTGTTTTAAATGATGCAGACTAAATGTACACTTAGCATATAATAATGTGGCTAGCATCTCACACTGGTATTAAAAACTGTAAAAAAATCTTGCATGTGTAATGCAGTTGAAGTAAAGAACCAGCTGCTAAATATGGAAAAAAAACCTCTTGTTTATTTTTATAACTAAATTTTCTCTCCTTATGGCAAATCTTACCTAGTTTTTTCCCACATTTATCAGTACTTGATGTTCTTCGTGTTTCACTAATTGCAGTCATTACATTTGGGTTATCTGCTTACAGGTAGCCCTCAGCCGGACTGATTGTCATAGTCTTGGGTCCTGCGTCGATTACTGTCTCTTCTTCCATGACGTCAGGTAGTCAGGGGTGTAAATCATGCTGCCGACACCATTACATCAGTCCTTCTTGCAGTGCAGTGCCTGAAGCAGAAGCAATTCACAAATGCCGGTCGGCCGACTCTTGAAATTTTCGTTTTCGGGTTTCAGAACCAAAGTCTTCAAAAAAGCTAAGTACCCTGTTGGGGATCCTTTTTCTTGCTCTAAACCAATGTCAGTAAAAGTTAACAATTGTGTTACCTGTGGAAAGCAAATACCTCATAAAGATTTTCTTTCGTACTGCATTCCTTGCTTAGGCTCAGACCACGACATCGCTCACTGTCTGTTTTGTGCCTTATTCAATCCTCGAACTATTCGTAGTCGATTCATTTCTGCATCAGACTATTTCGGTACTTGGTTTAATTATCCAGAAATGGCATCTGTAAGCCATCCGACTACCGACATTCCGAAAAAACGTAAAGATAAAGACAGAGACAGACCGCATAGGTCCAAAGCTGCCGACGCTTCTGTTAAGCTAGTTGCCAGTTCGCCGGTACTCAGTGAGGTGCTTTCGCAGCCCCTGATACCCGCTACTTCAGATTCGCAGGCCTCTACTGAGACCCATTCGGAGTCCGGTATGCTGCGAGATGCTTCTTCGTCTGTGGAACCTGCGGATGGCTCTACCTTGGATGGGTCCGGAGCCGCTGTGCAGGCACTAGCTTCTAAGGGTGTATTCAGGCCTACTGACTTGCATATCAAACCAACGCCATCTTCTTCTTCTTCAAGGCCTAAAACTCGATCCACGCCTAGAAATCCGACGTCCAAACTGCATGGTCAGGCCCATATGCCTAAAAAACAAATGATAAGAATGGCTGAATACTTTATTACTCTAATTAGGGGAAGTCAGCCTTCTCCCTCTAAGAGACCTAGAACTGATTTTCCTTCCAGTCAGGATTCTGAAATTTCTGTTTCTTCTGATAACCAGGATTTGTCCTTATCTACCTGTGAGGATTCTGATGCAGAGGTCTCCATACCCTCTGCTTCCCCTCCAGAGGATTTCTCTTTTGGTGAAACTTTGCACACTCTTAGGGAGCATTTCTGCTGGGAAACCCAGGATTACTCTGACTCCAAAAAGAGGCTTAGGGAATTCTTACTCCTACCTCAACACAGACCTTTGGCTGTCCCTCCTGTAATGGACATTGTAGATGATGCCTTCTTGGAATCTAGTCTGGCCCCAAGACACTTTACATCCGGCTCCCAGGAAACCTGACAGGTATTACAGAGTTACCTGACTCCCCCAAGTTCCTCTTTAAGAATCCTACTGTGGACCCAGAGACCATTTCACAGGGACCCAAAGGCATTAAGGCTACTTCTGCCAAAAACCCTACCCCCTCTGATAGAGATTCCAGGACCCTAGACAAATGGGGTAAGAAGATGTACACTTCTGCTACTTTGGCCATTAGGGCCTTAAACTGCCAGTTTCATATGTTAAAGTATCAGCAGCATATTATTGGATTACTTCAGAAAATTATGTTTATTCCTGACCGTGCTGACAATAAAGAATTACAGGATTTAATGCATTCTGCTGAACAAGTTTGTAAACATACTTTGCAATGTGGTTTTGAGTCCTTAGAGCGCAGGGCTGCTGTCACTGGGTCTGTTCTTAGAAGGCATGCTTGGCTTAAGGAGCAAACTTTGCCAGATCATGTTAAAGCTAAATTACTGGATGCTCCCTTAAACCTAGACCACCTGTTTGGCAACAAAGCAGTAGTAGTACTTAAAAAGATGGGAGGAAAAAGCTAAATCTATGCAAACTGTTAAAGATTTCCTGCAAGTACAGCCTCCCAGATTTAGTAGGCATTGGCCTTCTAAGAATTGGTCCTTTCCTGTCTCTTCCAGGCCTTCTCAGTCTAAACCCAGGAACAGCAGACCGCCTAGGCTACAATCCCAAGGTAATCCTAGGCCTAAGCAGTGGGGGGCTCCTACTTCCAACGCTTGAAGTGGTAAGACATTCCCCTGTGGTAAACTGTCACAATGACTTAACCTTAAACCTTTCAAGCCCTGCTCAACTGACTGCTCCTTTAGGGGGTAAGATCGCCCTGCATGCAGAAAACTAGGAACTCATTACCCAATACAAATGGGTTTTAAATATAGTTTCCCAAGGATACAGATTGCACTTCCACACCTTACCAACACCAAACGGTTGGCCAGATCTACCCCCAAATCAGTGGACAGAGGCTCAACAGCAGGTTGTCTCTCTTCTAAGCATCAGGGTTATTCACCCTGTCCCAGCAGGGGAATGGGGACAAGGTTTTTACTCAAAACTTTTCCTGGTACCCAGAAAAGACAATTCCTGGCGTCCTATCCTGGACCTGTCTATCCTAAACATCTTTTTGGTAATCCCAAAATTCAAAATGCTAAGTCTTCATCAGCTGCTTCCCATGCTAGGCAAAAATGCCTGGTTGGCAGCAGTGGACTTAAAGGAAGCTTACCTGCACATCCCAATAAGGGAATCTTGCAGAAAATACCTATGCTTCAGAGCAGGCTACATGCACTATCAGTTCTCTGCACTGCCCTTTGGCTTATCTACTGCACCCAGGGTATTCACAAAGTGCCTAGCTCCAGTCATTGCATTCTGCAGGCAAAGAAATATTAAAATATACCCATACCTGGACGATTGTCTAATTCAGGCAGAAAGCCAAGACATACTAGTAAATCATCTGGCATTTGTAAAGCAACTGCTAACCTCACTGTGGTACACCATAAACAAAAATAAATCTCACCTAGTACACTGCCAAGAAGTTGTATTCCTGGGAGCAAGCTTGAACACAACTTCCCAGATGGCCTATCTCACGCCAGAGAAACAAGTTTATTTGACAGCCTACTTCAAACTACTGTCCACCAAGACCCAGCTATCTGCAAGGAAAATACTGCAAGCCCTGGGGTTCATGGCCTTTTGCATCTTACTAATTCCATATGCAAGACTGCATATGCGGAAACTATGATGGTATCTAAAAAGCCTTTGGTGTCAACATTCTCAGGACCTGGAATCAATGATTCCTATCATTCCTTGTATAAAGACAGAGTTCTTTTGTTGGGCAGAGGCCTGCTACCACAACAAAGGACTGCCATTCACTCTACCCACTGCCACCCAAACCCTAACAGACGCATCAGACTATGCATGGGGGGGCTCACTTGGCAGGGCAGTGCATTCAGGGTAAATGGAACCAGAGTCAAATGCACCTGCATATCAATCAAAAAGAAATGTTAGCTGTACAGAATTCTCTGACAGCCTTCAAGGACCACATTCTTCCAGGACAATTACTGGTAAAGACAGACAACACAATAAGCAGGGGGGAACCCATTCATACCATCACACAGCCTTGAGCTACCAAGTGCACCTTACAAGCTCAATTCCTGCCAGGCAAGCTAAATTCACTGGCAGACGACCTAAGCAGAAATCTGTTGTACCCACACGAGTGGAAACTGGAACCAAAGATATTCAACATTTTAAGAAACAAATGGGGGAGCCCAGAGATAGACCTGATTGCCTCCCCTCAGAACTAGCAATTGGACAAATTCTGCACAAGGACTCCCTACAGAAAAGCTTGGGAAGTGGATGCCCTGTCCTTCCCTCTCAGTTTATGCCTTTCCCCCTCTGCCTCTCCTCTCGAACGTTCTACTAAAGATCAAACAGGACAAACCAAAGACAATACTCATTGCACCAGACTGGCCACGCCAACACTGGTGTACCCCCTCTTGCGCAGTATGTCACTGCTGGAACCATGGCACCTGCCTCAGACCCCTTCCCTGCTGTCCCAGCAGGAGGGCCGGATTCTGCACCCCCAGCTTCATACCCTGAACCTTGCAGCCTGGCTAATTACCTGAGCTCTCCAATACCATCCCTTAGTAATCAAGTGCTGGATGTCATTCTGGAGGCAAGGAGGCCTAGTACTAGAAAATCCTGTGTTGAAAAGTGGAAAAGATACTGTTCCTGGAGCCAAACTCAGGGGATGGGCACAACAGTGCCCAGCTTACCGCATATTCTCCAGTACTTAACAGAGATACTTCACAAGGGCCTTTCCTTATCTTCTATTATAATTCCATTTCTCAGCCATTTCAGCACATTATAATACTGAGCCACCCCTCTTCTCTCACCCCCTGCTGAAGCAATTCCTCAGAGGGGCCAAAAATGTAAGACCACCCAGGAGAGCCCCTACTCCAGCCTGGGACCCTAACTTTGTATTGGAAAAGCTCACTCTACCTCCTTTTGAGCCAGCTGCAACTGCAGAGTTGAAATTCCTTTCTTGGAAAACAGCCTTCTTTCTAGCCATCACTTCAGCAAGAAAAGTGCCTGAATTACAGGTCCTCATGGCAATGGAGGCCTTCAAAATCTTCCATGCAGACAGGGTGTCCCTCAGGACCAATCCTTTATGCCCAAGGTGGTATCCAGTGTGGCCCTTAATCAGTCCATTCATTTGCCAACCTTCTCTTCTAATCCGCAGACCAAAGGAGAATGAATACTGCACACTTTGGACGTGCACAGACAACTTAGATTTTATTTGGACAGGACTAAGCCTCTCAGGAAAACTGAGCAGCTGCTGGTTGCCTTTGCTGCAGGGGCAGAGGGGAATGCCATTTCAAAGCAAACCATTTCTAAGTGGATAGGCCATTGCATTAATTTCTGCTATAAGCACCATGGGAAATCTACCCCACAGGGGACAAGATCACATTCCACCAGGGCTGCATCTACTTCAACAGCCTTTGTCAGAGGTGTTCCTACCAGGGACATCCTAGAATCTTCTACCTGAAGTTCTGTTCATACCTTCACCAAGCATTACCACTTGCCTATTTTTTCTAAATCCAGAGCTGGTTTTGCCACTGCAGTCTTGCAGGGCCTAATAGCTGGTCCTAATACTCTCTAATTGCCCCCTCCCTTCCTTATCTTTGGGAATCTACCCAAATGTAATGACTGCAACAGTGAAACACGAAGAACATAGTACAGTTGTGTACACTTACCATAAATGTAGATGTTCGAGTGTATTCACTGTTGCAGTCCTGGTTACCCTCCCTCCAGCCCCCTGACTTCTATTGGCAATACCTCTCCTTTTGTTTACTGTATTTAACTTTCTGGTATATTTGTTTTTTGTTGGAGGTGTATCCTTATATATAATCGCGTCCCATTATGGGGGCACCTGACATCTGGGGCAAGACAAACTGATGTAATGGCGTCGGCAGCATGCTTTATACCCCTGACTACCTGATGTCATGGAAGAAGAGACAGCAACCAACGCAGGACCCAAGACTTTGATAATCAGGCTGGCTGAGGACTACCTGCAAGCAGATAACCCAAATGTAATGACTGCAACAGTGAATACACTCGAACATCTACATTTATGGTAAGTGTACACAACTGTACTTTCTAAATGTTGCACATCAAAACTCTTGTTACTTTAGAGACGGGCATAATTTCAGCATACCGAGAATTTGACAAGGATTATGGCAGAAACCAGATTTGTAAATGTGTCTGAGCTCTACTGCTATTAATTTGACTAATGTTTGAATGGATTCTTGAAGAGTACAACAGTAATTGGAATTTTACAGGTTTTCACACTGACAATGATTGGTTATTGGCCACCATATTCCTCATTTTGTTGAAAAACATACTACATATCAATTTGTTTCGAAATTATGATTTCAGTGTACTCTACAGAGGATATGACAACAAAAACTAAAATTTAATTAAAAAAATGCTGGACCAGGGCACAATAGCATTAATTAGTACAAGGGTGTGTGTTGTGCATTATTTACCCACTTTGACAACTTGAACCTCACCCTTGGGGTTTAACTGTAGCTCTTAACACTTGTGGGTAAATACTCCACAGTCCTTGCAGCCATCACTGTGTGTTTCTTAAAACATCGAAAATATGATTATTACAAAGAAGAGGATGACAGTGAAGCAGTTCAGTATATGGAAGAAGCAGTAGACCAGAAGGGAAACAAACTGAAATATAGATGATAAACTGAGAATTGTGGGGTTTTAAGTGAACCCAAGAATAGCACTCACTCTAGCTAACTAATAAAAGTTATTTTCTCAAGAAATGACAGAGGAAGGCTTTCCAAGATGGTTGCACACTGATCAGCAATTTAATTTCAGCTTTTCCAATGTAAAACAAGAAGCTGATAGATAATGGCTAGTAATTCTGCTTGCTTTAATAAAATTTAGTTACTGGGTAGTAAGTACACTGCCTGAATGCCAGCAAAGAAAAAAAAAATAGCTGGAAAGAAAATCGGCTAGAAAAGGTGAAGAGAAAACACTGACTGGGAAGAATCCTGTAGCTGTTAACAAAAAGCAGTTCAGTCTGCAGCTTTGGTATAAGAGGCGGCTTCCAGAAATTTAGATGAAATCAAATGTTGATTAAAGGAGAACCGCACCCACAGACTCAAAAAAAAAGTTTATTTCATCATGGTTTTCATGATGTCCTTCAAGAATGCAACTGCAGTCATAACATATGGGTTGTCCTGCCTCAGGCAGCCCTCGGTCGGCCGGATTCCAAAGTCTGGGTCCGACGTCGGCTGATGTCGCATATCTCTCCGTCAGAGCAGCTGGAGTACATAAGCATCAGCCGACGCCATCTTCTTCAGTCTTTCTTGCCGCGCGGTGCCCGAAGCAGAAGCAGTTCGCAAGTGCCAGTCGGTCAGCTCCTGTATTCTTCGATCCGAAGTCATCAAAAAAGCTAAGTACCCCGTTGGGGACCTTTTCATGCCTCAGCCGATGTCAGAAATTACTGAAAAAGTAAATAATTGTTTGTCTTGTGGTAAACAAATACCTCATAAGGATTTCCATTCTTACTGCCTTCCTTGCCTTGGCCCAGACCACAACGTCTCTGCCTGTGCCACCTGTGCTCGCTTCAATAAGCGCACTCTGAGGCGCCGGGCGGAGTTCGCTGAAGACTTTTTCGGCGAGAAATTCGATTATACAATGCCGTCGGAATTACCGACATCGCAGACTCCTAAAAAACGAAAAGACCGGGACCGACATCCTCGGCCCGCGTCTTCCACCGACACCACGCCAAAACCTACCGCGAGTGCCCCGGTTCCCTCTGAGGCGGTTATTTCACCGCTCCGAACCGAAGACACCGCATTACCGATACCTCCGATACCGGAGTCCACACTGACGCCAGTTATTGATTTTCCTCCGGATACTGAAACCGAGGAAATGCCCGAGACCATTGCTGTGGATAAGGTCACTCCTGCACGTGGAGCTGCTAGGCCTCCCATGTCCATGTCTATCAAGGCCTACACACGTGCTAAGGCAGCCAGCAAGACCAAGCACCTTACTGCTAAAGCCTTACCTCAGCCTACTCCTGAAACACAAATCATGACTATGGCCGCAGACTTAATTTCCATGATCAGAGGTTCCCAGGCCCATCCTGAGAGAGGATCCCAGCCTCCTCCTGATAAGAGGCCCAGGGTTGAGCCCACTGACCCTCTCCCTTCAGATGAAGATTCTGAGGACTCTGTTCACTCCGATAGCCAGGAAGAGCCTTTCCAGACCTATGAGGACTCAGATGCAGAGGACTCAATCCCCTCGGCCTCCCCTCCTGAGGATATTTCTTTTGGGGAAGTTCTGCATTCCATGAGGGAACATTTTAAGTGGCAAGGCCACGAATATTCTGATTCCAGAAAGCGCCTTCGAACCTTCCTTAAAAAGCCCCAACACAGGCCCTTAGCTATACCTCCTGTGCTTGATGTTTTGGATGATCTATACTCTGACTCCAGTGTTACCCCTGATACTCTTCCTCCTGCTCCTGCCAAGCCTGACAGATACTATAGGGTCCCAGAAACACATTCTCATTTCTTTAGGGCCCATGCTGTTGATTTAGAAACTATTTCACAGGGGCCGAAAGGGGTTTCAGCTACCACCTCCAAAAATCCTTTACCTTCCAACAGGGAAGCTAGGTCATTAGAGAGATGGGGGAAGAAGGTTTACACCTCCACTACTTTATCTATGAGAGCTCTCACTTGTCTCTTTCATATGTTTCAATATCAGGATTACCTGTTAGATTTACAGAAAACTTTAGATAGGAAGTCTTTGCAGGAGGCTGTACATAACTCTCAGCAAGTTAGCAATCACTTTCTTCAGTGTGGATATGATGCATTGGAAGCTTCATGTAGGGCAGCTATGACAGGGGCGGTCATTCGTAGACATGCATGGTTAAAAGAACAACCTCTACCAGATCATGTTAAGGCAAAACTTCTTGATGCACCCTTGGAAAAGAACAGGCTTTTTGGTGCTAATGCTAAAGATGGATTAAAGTCCATTGAGGAAAAAGCCAAGTCAGTTCAGACAGTCAAAGATTTCCTCCAGGTTCAGCCACCCACATTCAGCAGGAATTGGCCTTCAAAAAACTGGTCCTTTCCTAATCCTGAAAGATTTCAAAGGGGCAAAAACAGACGTGGCCGAGGAAGAGGACAATACAGAGGTTCCTACAGGGGACAACAATGGCAACCAGCAAACCAAAGAAGTGACACAGGGGCTTCTCCTGCCCCACAGGGACAATCCCAATGACTTTCCTCTACTTCCACTGACCAAGGAGCAAACAGAAGCTCCCTTGGGCGGAAAATTATCTCTGTTTTCAGACAATTGGCACAGATTGACAAAGGACAAATGGATTTTGGACATTATAGACCAAGGCTACAGGTTCCACTTTCATACCTTGCCAAGGAAACAAGGCATGCCAAACCTACCACAAAACCAGAGGGCAGAGGCTATCAAGCAAATTTCTCTGCTTGCTCAGATCAAAGCAATAGAAAAAGTTCCACAACAAGAACAAGGCCAGGGGTTTTACTCAAGACTGTTCCTTGTTCCAAGAAAAGAAACTCATTGGAGACCAATACTGGATTTGTCCGCATTAAACACCTTTCTCATAGTACCAAAGTTCAAAATGCTGACTTTACAGCAACTCCTTCCCATGTTGGGCAAGGGGTCTTGGCTGATTACTCTGGACCTCAAGGAGGCATACCTGCATGTCCCTATCAGACACAGCTGCAGAAGATACCTCAGATTTCTTGCAGGGCCAGAGCATTATCAATTCTCAGCATTGCCATTTGGCTTATCTACTGCACCCAGAGTATTCACAAAATGCCTGGCTTCAGTAATTGCTCATTGCAGGCTCCAGGGGATCCAAATTTACCCGTACCTGGACGACGCCTCATACAAGCGGACGACAAACTGATTTTGACAAAAAACTTGAATTATGTCATACAGTTGCTACAAGCTCTGGGATACACAGTCAACTTCCAAAAGTCAAGACTTCAGCCATCCCAGCAAATAACCTTCTTAGGAGCCAAACTAGACACAGCCTCTCAAATGGCTTACCTGACAGAAGACGAGCAAAAGAAGTTAACTCATTATTTCAAAGGTTTGGCAAAGCTCACCCAGATGACTGCAAGGAGATTCCTACAGGCCCTGGGTTACATGGCATCATGCATTCTCCTGGTTCCATTAGCAAGACTACACATGAGAAAGCTTCAATGGTATCTAAAAAGTTTATGGTCTCAACACAGCAACAACCTAGAGACAACCATACCTCTCATTCCATGCCTACAAAAGGAATTTCTATGGTGGGCCTCGGTAAGCCAGGCAAACACAGGTATGTCATTCAAAAAACCTCAAATAACACAGACAATGACCACAGATGCCTCAGACCTTGGATGGGGGGGGGCGCACATGGAGGGCAGATGTATTCAAGGACAATGGTCTCAAAAAGGAAACACATCTGCATATCAACCAAAAAGAAATGCTGGCAGTAATGCATGCCATCGAGGCCTTTCGACAACAACTTTAGCAAGGCCACCTGCTAATACGGACAGACAAACACCACTGTGATGTGGTACATAAACAAGCAGGGGGGCACCCATTCTTACCCCCTTTGCAGACTGACAATGAATCTTTGGGAAAAATCACTGAGCTTAAACATACAGTTGCAATCCCAGTTTGTTCCAGGCAAAGACAATGTGCTGGCGGACAGCCTAAGCAGGAATTTCCTAGACCCCCACGAGTGGAGGTTACATCCAGAAATCTTCATACGACTCACCTCGACATGGGGCAGGCCAGAAGTAGACCTATTTGCCTCCCACCTCAATCATCATCTACAAAAGTTCTGTTCAAGGACATATCATCCACAAGCATGGAAAATAGATGCTCTCTCATTCAACTGGAACTTCCTAAAAATCTATGCATTTCCACCTCTGCCACTGATGACCACAGTACTACTAAAGATCAAAGCAGAGAAGCCCAAGGAGATCCTAATAGCTCCAGACTGGCCAAGACAACACTGGTACCCACTACTACAGAGCATATGTCACAACAAAAAGTGGGCCCTTCCCCAATGGCCCCATCTTTTGACTCAAAACAACTTCAAGACAGTACATCCCAACATTCAGACGCTGCAGCTAACAGCTTGGGAGATCCCATGAATAACCTCAATCTATCTCTCTCCAAGGAAGTTCAGCGGATACTAGCAGAAGCCCGGAGACCATCCACCAGAAAGGTTTATTCAGCAAAATGGAAGAGATTCAGCATTTGGAATACCAGCAAGGGTCATGATACATCATTATTGAACATCCCACTCATCCTGGAATATTTGGCAGATATGCTACAGAATGGACTCTCATATTGTTCCATAAAAATACATGCTTCAGCTATTTCAGCTAGATACAACACTGATCCACCTGTGTTTTCACATCCTTTGTTAAGGCAATTCCTTAGGGGAATCAAGAATATAAAGCCACCAAGAAAGACCCCAGTACCAGCTTGGGACCTCAACTATGTCCTAGAAAAACTGACTCTACCCCTCTTTGAGCCAGCAGCTTCTGTGGACTTACAATTTCTCTCATGGAAGACAGCTTTCCTGTTGGCAATTACTTCAGCAAGAAGGGTTTCAGAATTACAGGCCCTAATGGCAATACCACCGTTCATAACCTTTCATAGAGACAGGGTCTCCTTACGAACCAACCCTAGCTTTCTGCCAAAAGTGGTATCTAGGGTTTCTTTAAATCAAGCAATTCACCTGCCTACTTTCTTTCCCAATCCTGAGAACAAAGGGGAAAGACTGTTGCATACTTTGGACATTCACAGACAACTTTGCTACTACCTGGACAGAACCAAGGCCAATAGGAAGTCTGATCAGCTTTTTGTAGCTTACACCCCTGGAGTACAAGGAAAAGCAATTTCCAAACAGACTATTTCAAAATGGATTGGACATTGCATCAGATTATGTTATTCCGTCCATGGAAAAAGTGTACCAGCCAATGTCAGACCACACTCTACCAGAGCTACAGCCACATCTACAGCATTCTTAAGAGGGGTGCCTACAAAAGACATTCTAGAAGCTGCTACATGGAGCTCCGTGCATACATTCTCCAAACACTACAACCTCCCTTTATATTCCAGATCCAGAGCAGGCTTTGCTTCGGCAGTCCTGCAGGAATTGATAGCTACACCATCCTTTTCTTAGAGCATTCCACCTCCCCCAGCTAAGCTATGGTATTCAACCCATATGTTATGACTGCAGTTGCATTCTTGAAGGACATAGTACAGTTTTGTACCTACCATAAATGTAGATGTCCGATAGATATGCAACTGCAGTCGGGTTTTCCCTCCCTCCTTCCCCTCTATGCCTTGGGTCCACTCCTCTCCCTGTTATCCTTAGCTGGGGATATCTGTTATGGTGTATCTGTTTATTGCTTATTTATTTGTCTGGAAACCTGTTTTTGTATTCCAATTTGATTACAGCCTTCCTTGGAGGGCACCTGGCATCTGGGGCAAGAAACACTGAAGAAGAGGGCGTCGGCTGATGCTTATGTACTCCAGCCGCTCTGACGTCGGAGAGATATGCGACATCAGCCGACGTCGGACTCAGACTTTGGAATCCGGCCGACCGAGGGCTGCCTGAGGCAGGACAACCCATATGTTATGACTGCAGTTGCATATCTGTCGGACATCTACATTTATGGTAGGTACAAAACTGTACTTTTCCTATATTTTAACACCACTCTGGGACTATTTACAGGTTTTTAAATATTTTTATATGTAATTTCTGAGTCTGACCACATGGGGTCTGGCATCTTGAAGTAATTCTGATTGTTTAGTCTGCCTCTAGTTAACCCAAAATGCAGTGCTAGTCTGTAAAAAGTTACATCACACAGGCCTCTTTCTTCCTAAAGCTCCTGTCAGTGCATTGATTTTGCTTGCATGCACTGCTGTCTTTCAGTCAGTTTTAAGTAACATTTCATGCCATTCATTGTCTACTTGAAACGCGAACAGTGCAAATGCCGCAGAACAGACTTTCAAAGTGCTTTTCACTTATGCTGCTTTTTAGAATGGCTAAGCTGCGTTTTTTTGTGAAGCCTGAATTGTATCAGTTTGACTCATCTCCCACCCCCCTTCACACCTGTCTTTCCTAGCTGTCAAAGTGCTAAGGGTAATTTGAG
This sequence comes from Protopterus annectens, assembly GCF_019279795.1. Taxonomy (NCBI): domain Eukaryota; kingdom Metazoa; phylum Chordata; order Ceratodontiformes; family Protopteridae; genus Protopterus; species Protopterus annectens. The sequence continues at coordinate 94,050,335 of NC_056733.1, forward strand.
CTGCTATCTGCTGTGATTGACAGCTCAGCAGGAGACTTGACTCATGTACTGTTTCCTAGTTTTAGCCTTTACGTTCTATATGGGTAGGGGAAGGATGAGGGAGGTGTAACATAACGGCATGGATGAGTTTTTAGGACATGGTGATGTCAGTTTGGGGAGGCAACTGGCCAGAAAATACCTGTATTCAGTGGCCTTGATGACATCAATGAATTGGAGACTGCAGCAAGGGTAGGATAAAAGTTTTTTGAAAGTGAAACCACCACAGTACAGTAAGGTGGTGTTCTAGTTGAGAGAAGAAACAGTCAATTTAAAATATTTTAATTAAGTGTTGTGTTGTTTATTCATAGTAGGGACAGTTAATAGTGAGAAAAAGGACAGAGAAGTTGAGCATTTAATAATAGAATTCTGTTGTCCTTTAAAATAAATAATAAAAATGGAAGAAGTTTTAAACAGCTATTCAGATGAACTGATAAAATCAGAGGTTGAAATGAAGAAAAGGCTTGCTGAGTTGAAACTGCTCAAGAAGAGCTGTTTCAAAAAATGGTACAGTTAGAAGACTGAGCACACAGAGAAAAGCTGAGTTTTCTGCTGTACCAGAGAAATTGGAAGGAATAGACTGTATTAATTTTAAGAAAACACAAATAAGTAACTGGACTGATATTCCACAGAACAATTTGTTATTTGAAAGGGCACAAGAAGTGTATGCTCCAAACCTGGCCATGAGAAAAAAGGCAAAACCTGTATTAGTAAAGATGCAATCATACCAGCAGAAAGAGCTGATCCTGACAAAACTGTGGAAAAAGGGAAAAATATTACAAATTGGAGACAGAGTGTTTGTGGAAAATGATTCCTTGTACACCAGGTATAGAAGAGAAGCAAATTTATCTCAGCAGACAGGAAATGTTGAGAGGCGTGTGTGATGTTGAAGCTGCTATCTCTAGCTGTCTTCAGAATATTTTTCCTGCAGGATCAATGTCATTTTCTGATTCAGAACATGCTAAGGAGGAAACACAAAAGATTGTCCAAAAAAATGAGCTGTCAAACAGAAGGGGACTGTGCTTCTCTTTATTCTGATAATAAAGCTCATACATAGAGAGAGAGAGAGCAAGAAAAATGCTTGAGGAAGAGAAAAAGCACAGTGGCTGAATACAAGAATTGAGAATATCTTGGACTTGAACGAGACTCTGAGGATGGGAGATGGATATGAACAGGAAGATGACCAGCAACACTTACTTTATAGTCACACATTTATTCATTAATTTATCAATCACATTTGTGAAGTATTGCTTTACAAGAAAAAGAGCCTGAGAAAATATTGAGTTTTGGTTTGACTTCATTAAATTTGTTGAGGGGACTGACAGGTATGTACCCCCTTCATGTCATTGATGTTTGGAAGGACATTAAAAGGAAAAAAGGATAAAGTAACTAAGTAAAACAATTTTTGTTCTTACTAGTATTTGTGTAAAGCATTTCATGATGGACACACAAGCTGATTTAAGTATACTTTTCTCTGCACTTTTATTGTTTAAGATTAGTACTGCATTTTATGTATTTGTTTCACTGAATATTAATTGAATATTATGGTCTCTGTCTTTCTGCAGTTCGTTCCCCACCCTCCCTATTCTTGTTGCTAATCTTGGTGGCTTTGGAATTGCCCGCCCCTGCTGTACATCTGTTTTTGGACACTCCTCCAGGGCCCATCTCATTTGCTCACTCAAATGAGTACAGTGAGGTCATATTTTTGATTTCAGACACTCCTACCAGATCCATCTCTTCTGCTGTGTACAGAAAGAGCACTTGTGAAGGACAGCCCCTATAATCTCCTAATCTGATCTGTTCCCTCCCTCTCCACTAAAAAAAAAATATTTATGCTTTATTCAGCTGCTCTTGCTTTCTGTGTGCTAAGTGTAGAAATGCTCTTATTTTGCACTTATTACTGCTTGTTAGTAGCCTGATTAATATTCTAAGCATCTTAGCTTTGTTTGTAGCACTTGTGCTTCATGCTATTTATTTTACATTTAGGGTTTTTGCAGACAAACCCTTATCAAACCCTGTTCTCCACAAGTCTAAGTATGCAGAGCACTATGTCTGGACAATTCTCACAATTCTCATCAGTTTCTCCTGCCAGCCTGGTCGACATGGGCATACTGAGACAGTGTAGCAACTGCCTCATGTTAATGGACCATCCCTTTCTGCTAGCACAACTGCCTCATGTTAATGGACCATTCCTTTCTCCTAGCACATAATTCTTCTACTTGCGAGAGCTGCATTTACATCAGTAAGCTGGAATCCATGCTCTCTCACACCACAATCAGTACTCCTAACAAAGAAGAGGTTGCCAGTTCAAGCACCACACCGCCCACATCACAGAGCCACACACCCACCTATGCAGGGGTCCTCAGCAAAAGCTTAACTAAAGAACAGAGATCCCCCAAAACACACACAAGCATTCCACACACAACGCCATTCACATCACACACAGTATTCAGCACGCCAGTGTCTCACAAACACAGCCCGTTAGCTAAACAGTAACCCAAACATACTAGTCATTGGTGACTTGGTAGTGAGACAGTCAGATGTCCCCCTCACCAGGCTGAACAAGGAGAAGGTCACGGTCAGCTGTCGGGTGCTAGAATCTGCCAAATCACACATGCTGTCAAGTCTCTCCACAACAGGTACAAGTATGACTCTGTCATTGTCCATGTTGGTGTGAACGACTTGAGATGTACCTCCCTAGACTATATGAAGAGAGACATGATTGAGCTCGGAGTATGTGCTCCAGGTAGGTATGAACCTAGCCCTAAGCAGCATCCTACCTTCAAATATGATACCACAATAGCAACAAAAATGTTTGACTTCAACAATTGGCTTAATTTCTGGTGTCTTTCTAAGGGGATCCAGTATCTATCTGCCTTGGGGTGACATGGTTGATAGGCGATGATGCTTTGCCAGTGATGACCTCCACCTGTCATAAGGTTCGGGATCTTGGCCAGTGCTCTTGCCTCCTTTGTTGTGCCTCTTTTAGGCCATGTCCCAAAGACAAATCTTCCAACATAAAAGATTTGTCAAAAAGCAAATTGAAGGTCATGCTGCTCAGTGCTAGGAGCCTTTATCTGAAAATGCACTCACTGGAGGCTCTCCTCACACTGGAAGATGCTATCTGTGCAGTCACGGAAACTTGGTTCAGGGCTACAGAGAGCACCCCTGCCTTACCAAGCTATACTTCATTCCACACTTTCCAACCCAAAAATGAGGTTGGAAAGACTAAGGGTGGTGGAGTCTCTATCTTTATTAAGGACAGGCACACTTCCAGACTGGTTTACCAACATGGCGCACTGGAATTACTCCAGGTGCAACTGACAGTTGGCAAGACAGCAATCCAAGTTATAGCCAGCTATAGACCCCCGTCCATGTCTCAGGACACCCACACGTCCTACCTGGACCTACTTGACTCCCTCAAGTACCCCATAACATCCTGATCCTTGGTGACTTCAACTACTCCACCATAGACTGGATGAACTATTCCTGCACTAATGCACTCACCCAGTGATTCTTTGACTTCATCAATTCTAATGCACTAGATCAGCTGGACTTCTCCCCCACAAGGGGGACTTCTCCCCCACAAGGGGAGATAATATACTTGACTTGGTTCTCACCAACATGGGCAATTGTTGCACCACTCTCATAGTATGTTCTTCCCTGGTGAAATCAGATCATTGGTCTGTCTTATTCGAAGTTTCTGTCCCACCCAACTTATCCTCAGCCATAACTAGGCTAAACAACTTCTCAAAAGCTGACTACAGCCTCCTAAGGAAGGGTATCAGTAGCTTCACACCACCGCCCCCTTCAGATGATGTAGACAACTAGGCTGCACAGTAAGCCAGTGCAGTATACAAGCACCTGCACAACTACATGGACTCAGCCCTACCCAACAGAACTAAAATCTGCTCCTCAAGGAAACACAAACCTGTCTGGTGGACATCCTCTGTCAACAGGCTTTACAATAAAAGGAAGAAACTGTTGTCCAAGGGTAAAAAGGAACAAATTCCAAATTGGAAAAACTCCCTCCTCTGCCTCAACAAGCAAATTAAATCACTATTGAAAACTTCCAAAGCCAGTTATGAGTTGAAATTAGCCTCCAAAACAAAGGGAAAACCACAAGCCCTTCTTCAGTTGCGTTAGGAACCTCCATGGCAAAGCCCAAGTTTCTTCCGAACTAGTACTTAATGGCACCGCTTACACTGATCCTGCTGACTTAGCCAACCTGCTGGCTGATAGGTTCAGTGCAAACTTCACCCCCTTATCGCCCCCCAAAGGCCCAGTCGATATCCCCGATACTTGTCCTATACCTCACATCTCTGTAGATCAAGTGTTAAAGGCCCTATCCAAGGCAAAGAACACAGCTTCCATGGGACCTGGTAGTATCCCAGGCTGTATTCTGCACCATCTCCAGCAAGAACATTCTTCGCCATTGAGCACCCTATTCAGCTACAGCCTAACTTACAGGCTTCATTCCAGCAGAGTGGAGAACTGCCATTGTCATCCCTTTGCACAAAGGTGGTGCCGCTACTGACCCATAAAACTTTCGCCCCATCAGCTTGACAAGTCTGATCTGTAAAGTCATGGAGCGTGTTGTTATGGATCTCATAAATAAGGACATAGGCAATCTGCAAGCACTCGACCCCACCCAGTTCAGATTTGTCAGGGGCAGATCTTGCCTATTGAACCTAGTTGACTTCTTTGAGACTGTCACCAAGGCCCTGGATGATGGAAAGTCAGTACATACAGTTTACCTTGACCTGGCCAAAGCCTTTGATGCAGTCACCCACTCTGGCATCATCGAAAAGCTAACACAACTTGGTGTTAATCCCTATCTAGTTAGATGGGTAGCCAGCTGGCGAGCAGGTAGGACCCACAAGGTCAAAATAGGCACTTCCACCTCTGACAGCAGACCTGTCACTAGTGGTGTTCCCCAGGGATCTGTCCTGGGACCCCTTCTGTTTGGCATTTTCTTCTCAGAGGTCCAGGCAAAGACAAACGGGCCTGTGGCAGACCAAGTTTGGTGATGAGTGTAAGTTGGGTGCTGTCACTGATTGATAACATACTGCAAGAGGGTCTCACAGTTGCAAATAACCAGTGCAAAAGTTATGGCCTTAAGTTAAACGCAAAAAAAATGCATCATCTTACCGTTTGGCAAAAACACGGCCCCTACTGATTACCACATAAGTGGCAGCCCCCTAATCACGCAACCTGTGGTGAGAGACCTGGGTACTCAGGTTGACAGCAATCTCACATTCAACCATTCTGTGGCGGCGGTGGTCAGAAAAGCCTTTTACTTGGTTCGTCTTATAAATAAAGGGATTGCATCCAGAAAAAAGGAGGTTATTACCTCTCTGTACTCCTCCCTTGTTAGACCTATAATTAAGTATAATGCCCCATTTGTTATGTACCTCTCCAAACACCTGCACCAACTAGAAAGGCAACAGAAATATCTCACAAAGCGAATCCATGGCCATGGCTTCCAACACCTATCCAATGTGGACAGGCTTAAATCACTATCATTGTAGTCTGTATCATACAGATTGCTCAGAGGTCATCTGTGTCTCACCTACAGGGCAATATCAGACCCTGCCCTTACTAGAGATGCTTCATATTCATAAGTCTAACTCATCGCACATTAACGGCTCAGTAGGCCTAAATCTAATATGCAACATCAACAAAACCTACTGTAGAGACAGGTTTGTCTCCCAGAGGCTGCCCTGTCTCTGGAGTAGACTTCCCATACATGTCAAACAGAGTGACCTCACTGACCCTCTTCAGATGCAACCTTGATGAGTGGATGGGAAACCATAAATTTGTCCCAGGGGTTCCACATTTGTCCCTCATTGATAGAGGCGACAGGTACTGATCGAGGTTTCTTTTTTGGGGATAAACTCTTGGCTAGGCTTGTAAGAGCCCCAGGGCCATTAGCCTAGTAACCTCCTATGATATAAATTGCATATTAAAACATTCTAGAGATGTGTGAGATGAAGATAAAGGTAAACAAGTAGTTTTTTTCTGTTTTAATTTTAAGAAATGTAGTCTTACAATGTAAAAGAGAAGAAAAACTGGACAAAAGCACATTTGAGTTAATGGGCTATAATCTTGGGCTGTTGGGGTGGAGGATGAGATATAAAGTACATTGATGTATGTAGAGTTAAAATGTTTTCTTTTGCATAGGTGAATGCCTGAATGTGTGTCCATGGCTTAATCTAATGACAAGTGTTTTGTTTAAGCAAGTATTTTTTTTTTAAATAAGAGAACACAATTTTATGAATAGTTTTCCTTTAGCAAGTAAATGTTCACTGTTAGTACATTCTGTTTTTATGTTTCCATGGAAACAAGCTGACTAAAGGTGAATTCAGTAAATCACAAGATCTGGACATAGCTTACTGAGAAAAACATTAAAAGGTACAAGGACAAGCATCTCGGTAAACAAACTTTGAAGTTATTGGAAGTGGAAATAGAGCAGCTTTTCTGGTAAATAAATACTTTCATGCATTTACTAGAACAGTGTATAATTTAGATCTTTTTAAAGACAGCCAGTTCACTTTTGTTTAAGATTAAAAGTTAATGTTTTCCAAAAGCATGTAAGCTGTTTTCCACTTATGGGATGGGAATAAAGACAAGTACAGACAACAGTTAGTGTAAGTGGAGCACAGGCTGCACTATGTGGTTTAGCATGGATAACCTTAATGTTAGGTTAGTTTGTGCCTGTGGGTGCAGCTGTTGATTTGGGACATTTCCTATCAGGAGTGTTAGACTTAATTATTTGAAGATGTACATTTTTTTTGTTTATTTTAAGTTAATAGGTTGTTTTTTCAGGGTCTTCACTAAAACAAAAAGTGTTGTAAAATGTGACATAGGATTACATGAAGATGACAAGAAACTGTATAAAGGATCACCCTGCCAAACATTAGTGGGGGCATGTAATACAAAAGCTGAAAATAGACGTATTAAAAAGCAATCATGTGTAATAGATGGGAATAATAACTTTTTATCATAATGGCTACACTAAACATATTTTACTATGTGAATGGCCTCACAGATATAGACAAAAAGCTATGAATATGTAATTATGTTACGAAATGCAGAGTGCAGATAGCAGTGCTATAGATGACATATTTGGAAAGAACTGAAAGAGTGAATTTTATAAAGAAGGGGTTTCAGTGTTGATATTCAGGTGAACATTTGGGGCAACAGAAAAGAGGAGAACTTATACTAATTCCTAGAGGATCTCCAATAGTGGCAGAAGAGGGGGAAACAGTAATGGTAAATTTTGTGGTGGAAAGGGGCTACTGGCAAGTGAAGAGGATTACTTTGGAATGTATTTATACTCCACCTCAAACTGCTATTATGGAGCTTCATAAAATTTTGGGAGAAATTATTAGCGTTCAGCAGGGTATATTACCTATAGGCAGGGACTAATACTTGATTTGCAACAATGAGGCTGTATCTGGGTGACCTAGAAGGGAAAGTATAACAAAAATGGATAGATGTCTTAAGACATTTATGAAAATATTTGGTATAGAAGACATAAATTCAGTAGTAGGGACTCTGAGAGAGCTTGCATATTATTCCCCAAGGTACAGTAATTGAGCTAGACTGTACAGAAATTATATTTCACAGGAACATGTATGTTTAATTGAAAGCTTTGACACATGCAATAACTATTTCAGATCATTCACCAGTAATTGCTGATATAAAAATGCAGCGTAATAAAGTAAAGATGACACTAGTGCTTTCCCACCTACCTGTTAAAAAGAAAGGAATTTAAGGAATGAGTATTGGAACATTTTTCTAGAATTATTTTGGGTAAGATAGAAATTTCTTCAGAAATTATAGCTAGTAGAGGGCATAAAATAAACGTGGAGTTTAAAAATAGAGTAGAAATAAAAGAGAGCGATATTGAAGAAGCAACAAGAATTATTTGAGGGGCTAATAAAGGTTAAAGTATTGTAGAACAAGAGGTATCTCCCAGCACAAGAGGCACAATTGCAGAGTGCTAAAGAGAAAATAGAGTAGTATCTGGATAATATGCAGGCATTTAGAAAGATTGCTGTTAAGCAACTGTTTTTTGATGATACCTCCAGAGCACAAAAACTTTTAGTGCATTGACTTGGGCAACAGAAAATTAATAATTATTGTTGCCAGACATAAGGAGCCTATAACAAGAAGTAACCAGAGATCTTTAGAGGTATTACAGATATTTCACAGGTTGTGAAAATTTGTATAAAGCAGGGGACTGTGAAAATCAAGAAGAAGCACAAATTAAAGTATTTATGGAAGACTTGGATTTGACAAGGTTAGAGGTAGATGAGGCTCAATAATTAATAGTTAAGATTGGAGGAAATGAGATAAAAACAGTTGGCATGTCAATCCACATGGCAGTCTCCTGGTATAGGTGGTATTCCTGTGGAAGTTTGGAAGCTAGAAAGGAAGAAAGTGATAAAGATCTGGAAGTTTTTGTTTCTTAGAGTTTTAAGAGGAGGGAAAGCACCATCATCCTGGAAGAAAACTGTGGTGGCTGTAATACCTAAGGATGGTAAAGGCCCATCAGAAGCAGCTTTCATATAGGCCCATTTCAATTTTAAATCATGATTATAAAGTGTGTATATCTGTAATAACTAAAAGAATATCAAAGTGTTGCAAAAATTGATGTGGATTGTTTTGGTTTAGTGGAGAAGATGGCAAATGTTTAGCAACATTAATAGAGCAATGATGATCCAGAGGGAAGCAGAATGTAAAAACATGTTGCTGCTCTTTGGATCTTTATGCAGAGAAAACATTTGGGATTTTATGAGTAGGGAAATGGAACCGTTTGCATTCCCTGATACAATAGTAATGTTAATTAGGAGGACATATGAGAGATTGGTGGCAAAAATTAAAGTGGGAAGGTTCCTGTCTAAGTTGTTTCTGAACAGAGTCACCAGGCAAGGGTGTCATGTTTCCCCTTTGCTGTTTGAGTTATATTTCGGGCCATTGGCAAAGATCATAAGGGACTCAGAAATTCAAGGATATAATTTGGTATGGTGATTAAAGAAAGTTGGCTTTATTTCCAGACAATATTATTCTGTACCTGATAAAACCAGAAAAGGACATCTCAGTGTTGTGGAACATTTTGAGACAGTTTCATGTTTTTTCAGAATATATTTACAAAAATAAAGACTGTAGAGATTAGTTATGTGCCTATACATTAATTGGTTCAGCAATAATCATATTTATGGGGACATAATCTGATGAAGTATTTAAGTGTGTGGATTAAAAAGGCATCTGTTATGGCAGCTAAGGATATGTTGGAAGAGACAAAAACTGTGAATGTGGAAGCTATTGTTTATGGATAGTAAGTTGCAAGCAGTGAAAATGTTTTTAGTCCCTTCAGTTTTATGTACAGGTTAGTCCTATTTTATCAACCAGAGAAGAAGCTGTGGAACAAAAATAAATAACTGAAGGAATTTATCTGGGAGTAGAAGCAGGCAAGCGTTAAGTGGGATAAGTTGAAAAAAGGGGGTTTAAGATTACCTCGTTTGAATGGATATTTTACAGCTACACAGTTAAGGCTCATATATAAATAACACAAGTAGAAGGTTATAATTCAGAGTGGAAAGGGCCAATGATGAGGGGGGAGCGGGGGGGGTTCAAGAAATAAGGAGAGAGAGGGATTTTGGATGTTGATCCTTAAGGTGATTAGTAACCATACAGACTATTATGTTTGTAAAGTAGCAGAAGGTATTCTAACAACTAAGCCATCATGAGAATGTAGAAAGGAGATTTTACCAATAGGGTTGACCTTAAGTTGAGGTACAGAAAATAGGCAAGTGTGGGCTGGAATTTTCGGGAGAAAACTGGCAAAGGAGCCAAGGTATTGGGAGCAGATAATTAGATAAAGAAAAGTAATAGAGTGGGATGAGCCCAAGAGAACATTTGGACTGCAGGCTAGAGACTTATTTTCCTTCCAGGGATTGATATATCAAGAGTAGAGGCAAAGAAAAAGGGATAGGAGAATCAAAACAGAAATACCTGCCCTGGTACAGTTTTAGCTGAATCTAGAACAGAAGCTGCGGTTAGAAAAGAGAAAATTGGTAGAGCATATCAAATTTTGCATAATTATTGGAATCACTCAGAAGAGGTTAGAATATACTGGGAAGAGAGATTGGGTAAACAATTCACAAGAAGACAGTTGGAGGACATGGGTACTCCACAGATGTTGCAAGTGTGATGGGGAAGAAAGAATTAAATGTGAGCATATGTTTTGGGAGTGTAGTGAGTTAGCAGATTTGAAAAACTCCCTACAGAGTGCTCTGTCAGAAATATGGGGTGTGCAAGTATGTGTAACTAAGAAAACGAATTTTTGAGCTGAAGTACAGGATCTGAATTACCTGGATGTAGTAAAGCCTTAAGTTTAATTTTGGTGGCTGCCTAAAAAAGCAGTTACTAGAAAATGGAAATCAAAATCTAAGACAACTGTATTTGAAGTAATGAATACAGAGATAAAAGAATTGGAAGTGGGATATTTATAAAAGGGTAGGAGCAAATTACATTGAGAAAAAAAAAAACAGAAATCGTAGGAAAAATACATACAGAATAATACTTTGGAGGAGGAGTGAAGCATAAGGGAAGGCAGGAATCGATCAGTTTAAGTAATGTTGGGTTGATTGTATAAAAGAATGTGTGTGATGGATAATGTTTAACTGTGAACATGTTAACATGGTATATTTTCTTTTATACAAAGGTGTGTTTGCCTAGGTCTTAAGTGATAATTCAGTAAAAGTGTTAGTGACAGAGGAACCAAAACAGGGCATCAGTATAAATGATTCTTAACTAAATAAAATTGTGGTGTCTTCATTGGGAGAATAATTTGAAAACTGAGATACAGTTATGTATGGCATAAAAAAGCAGGAAAACCTTTTGTTCTTGTTAGTATTTAGTAAAACATTTCATGATATAAATTGTGTGTTATAGTAAAGCAGATTTGTACAGTGTGTGGTCAGAGGCATTTTAAATGTATTAGGAGATTTTAGTGGCTGTTACATATGTGTTAAAGATATTAAAATTACCAAATAATTTTTAGTTGTAAGAAGTATAGGCTTTACATTATAACAAAACAAAAAAGACAAAAACTGAAATAAAAAAAAATAGAAAAAAGAGAGGACAAAAACAGATACGCTGTAATATGCTGTGTTCTTGGGCTGCTCAGATGGGGTGGGATTTAAAAGTGCACTAAATATATTGTATGTAGAATTAAGACACTTTCTCTTATTTTTACAATGGCGGATGTTTAGAATAATGTCCATGGCTTAATTTTAAGCAAGTAGACTTGAAAAAATGAGACAAAATGAAAGAATGAAAAATGCAAAGTTTCTTCTGTCTGCAAATATGTTAACTTCTTTCTTCACCATTAGCAGATGTTCTCAGTGGTAGTCAAGCAGTTTGCAGCTGAAGGCAGTTTTACATTCTGTTTCAAGTGAAACTGATGAAGATTCCTTCCTGCATCTGCAGAGTTAAGTTTTTTTTCTCTCACATTGCTGACTTTTTTACATAGGCATGAGATACCTGCACGTGGGAGCAATTAATCTTGAGAGTTATGAGTATACTTTGCTGAGGGAAATGACAAATATAAAGGTACAATGGCAAGCAGTTCATTGAAAGTGAAGTTTGAAATTTTGGGAAGTGAATAAGGGGTAGCAGCCACCCTAACAACCTTGATACTTTAATGCATGTAATAGAACAGTGTGCAATTTAGTTTTGTGTGGGGATGGCCAGGGCACTTTCCTGGGGCTAAAAATTAGTGTTTTTTGAAAACATACAAGCTGTTTTTCACATCTGGAAGGGGAATATAGATAAGAACAGACAGTAATCTGTGTAAGTGGGAACACAGACTGTAACTTGCACTTTAGCATGAGCACTCAATCTTAGGTAGGTAATCCCTGAGGGTGCAGCTGTCAATTTGGGACAGTTGACCCTATCTGGAGGGTTAATCTTCAGTTTTTGATGAGATGCTTCGTTTTGTGTATTTGTTCTACGTTAATGGGGATGGGGTATTCTGAAAATGGCTTTAGTTCTTTATTTGAGGGTTTTCATTAAAATAAAAGTCTTGTAAAATGTGATATATGTTCAAATGGGGATAATAAACAACTCTATCAAAGATCAGCCTGCCAACCATTAATATGATTCACATGTGCTAACATGCATTAAAGACAATAATTGGAATTACACATTCAAAAAAACTGTCATGTATAATCAGTGGGAATGATAGCATTTTATCATAATGTCTACACTAGCCATATTATCTTGGAATGTAAATGGCCATACAGGTATAGAGAAAAAGGAAAGAGCATCGAGTTACATTAAGAAATGCAGTGTGCAAACAGCAATGCCCCAGGAGAGACATTTGGAAAGAAATGAGCATGTGAATATGACAATGAAAGGATTTCGTGGATGGATATTTAGCAGAATGTCAAGGACAAAAGAGAAGGGGATTAATAATATTTATTGATGTTCTTAGTGTTTCACTGTTTCACTTATCACATTTGGGTTATCTACTTGCAGTAGCCCTGATTATCAAAGTCTTGGGTCCTGCGTCGGTTGATATCTCATCTTCTGTGACATCAGGTAGTCAGGGGTATAGAGCATGCAGCCGATGCCATTACATCAGTCTTTCTTGCCATGCGGTGCCATAAGCAGAAGCAGTTCGCAAGTGCCGGTCGGTTGACTCCTGAAATTTTCGTTTTCGAGTTTCAGAACCAAAGTCTTCACTTGCCATGCGGTGCCATAAGCAGAAGCAGTTCGCAAGTGCCGGTCGGTTGACTCCTGAAATTTTCGTTTTCGAGTTTCAGAACCAAAGTCTTCAATTAAAGCTAAGGTATCCCATTGGGGAAACTTTTTCTTGCTCTAAACCAATGTCAGTAAAAGTCAATAATTGTATTTCTTGTGGAAAGCAAATACCTCATAAAGATTTTCATTTGTACTGTATTCCTTGCCTAGGCCCTAACCACGACGTACCTCTCTGTCAGTTTTGTGCCTTATTTAAGCCACAAACTATTCGTCGTCTGTACATTTTTGCTTCTAAATATTTTGTTACTCTGTTCAATTATCCAGATATGTCTTCGGTAAGCCACCCGACTACCGATATTCCAAAAAAACGCAATGATAAAGACAGAGACAGGCCGCCTAGGTCCAAAGCTGCCAGCGACGCTTCTCCTAAGCTAGTCGCCAGTTCGCCGGTATTCAGTGAGGCGCTTTCGCAGCCCCTGATGCCCGCTACTTCAGATTCGCAGGCCTCTACTGAGACCCATTTGGAGTCCAGTATGCCGCGAGATGCTTCAACTGTGGAACCTGCGGATGTCTCTACCTTGGATGGGTCCGGAGCCACTTTGCTTCTGAGAGTGTATTCAGGCCTACTGACATGCATATTAAACCAATGCCATCTTCTTCTTCTAGGCTTAAAATTCAAACCATGCCTAGGAAACCGACCCCCAGACCACATGGTCAGGCCTCTATGCCTAAAAAACAAATAAGACTGGCTGAAAACCTTATTACTTTAATCAGGGGAAGCCAACATTCCCCCTCAAAGAGACCTAGGACTGAATTTGCTTATACTTCTGACCAGGATTCTGAAATTTCTGTCTCCTCTGATGACCAGGATTTACCCTTATCTACCTATGAGGATTCTGATGCAGAGGACTCTATTCCCTCTGCTTCTCCCCCAGAGAATTTTTCTTTTGGTGAAACCTTGCATACTCTTAGGGAGCATTTTCATTGGGAAAGCCAGGATTACTCTGATTCTAAAAAGAGGCTTAGAGATTTCTTACTCCTGTCCCAACACAGGCCTTTAGCTATCCCTACTGTGCTGGACATGCCTTTTTTGGAATCTAGCTTGGCCCCTGACTCTTTACCTCCTGCTCCCCGAAAACCTGATAGATATTACAGGGTTCCTGATTCTCACAAGTTCCTTTTTAAAAATCCTACTGCGGATCCTGAGACCATTTCACAGGGACCCAAGGACATTAAGGCTGCTACTGCTAAAAGTCCTACCCCCCCCTCTGATAGAGATTCCAAGGCCCTGGATAGATGAGGTAAGAAGGTATACACCTCTGCAACCTTGGCCATCAGGTCCTTAAATTGCCAGTTTCATATGTTAAAGTATCAGTAGCATATTATTGGATTGCTTAAACAGAAAATGATTTTGATTCCTGATTGTGCTGAAAATAAGGATTTACAGGATTTAATGCATTCTGCTGAACAGGTGGGAAAACATACTTTGCAATGTGGTTTTGATTCACTGGAGGCATTTTGCAGGGTGACTGTCCCCGGGTCTGTACTTAGAAGGCATGCTTGGCTTAAGGAGCAATCTTTGCCAGATCATGTTAAAATTAAATTGCTGGATGCTCCCTTAAATCAGGACCGCCTGTTTGGTGACAAAGCAGAAGAAATTCTTAAAAAGATGGCGGAAAAAGATAAATCTATGCAAACTGTTAAAGATTTTTTACAAGTGCAGTCTCCTAGATTTAGTAGGCATTGGCCCTCAAACTGGTCCTTTCCTGTCTCTTCCAGGCCTTCTCAGTTCAAATCCAGAACCAGCAGAACACCCAGGCTTCAGTCCCAGGGTACGCACAGGACTAAGCAGTGGGGGGCTCCCACTTCCAAATCAGGGAGTAGAAAGACACCCCCCCCATGGTAATCTGTCTCAATGACTTAATTTTAAAGCTTCCAAGCACTTCTCAACTGACTGCTCCTTTAGGGGGAAAGATTACTCTGCAAGCAAAAAACTGGGAACTCCTTATCCAGGACAAATGGATTTTAAACATAGTTTCCCAAGGATACAGATTTCACTTCCACATTTTACCAACCCCAAACGGTTGGCCACAGCTACCTCCAAATCAGTGGGCAGAGGATCAAAAGCAGGTACTCTCTCTCTTAAGATTAAAGGCTATTCAGACTGTACCAGAAGAGGAAAAGGGACAAGGTTTCTACTCAAGACTTTTCCTGGTACCCAGAAAAGACAACTCATGGCGTACTATCCTGGACCTGTCTATCCTAAGTACCTTTTTGGTGATTCTAAAATTCAAGATGCTTACTCTTCACCAGTTGCTTCCCATGATAGGCAAAGATGCCTGGTTGGCAACACTGGATTTAAAGGAAGCCTACCTGTACATTTCAATCAGGGAATCTTGCAGAAAATACCTATGCTTCAAAGCAGGCTGCATGCACTATCGGTTCTCTGCACTGCCCTTTGGCTTATCTACTGCGCCCAGGGTATTCACAAAGTGCCTAGCTCCAGTCATTGCATTTTGCAGGCAAAGAAATATTCAAATATACCCATACCTGGACGATTGTCTAATTCAGGCAGAAAGTCAGGACATGCCTCTGAATCATCTGGCATTTGTACAAAAAGTGTTAACTTGTCTGGGGTACACCATAAACGAAAATAAATCACATCTGATACCCTGCCAACAAATTATATTCCTGGGAGCAAGCTTGAACGCAACTTTCCAGATGGCTTTCCTCACGCCAGAGAAACAAATTCATTTGACAACTTACTTAAAACTAGTGGCCCACAAAAACCCTGCTGTCTGCAAGGTAAATACTACAAGCCTTGGGGTTCATGGCCTCGTGCATTCTATTAATTCCATATGCAAGACTGCATATGAGGAAACTACAGTGGTATCTAAAAAGCGTATGGAGTCAACATTCTCACAGCCTAGAAACAATGATTCCTATCATACCTTGCCTACGCCTAGAGTTCCTTTGGTGGGCAGAGGCCTGCCACCAAAACAAGGGACTACCTTTCACACCACCCCCTGCCACCAAACCCTAACAACAGATGCATTAGACTATGCATGGGGGGGCTCACCTGGCAGGGAAGTGCATTCAGGACAAATGGAACCCATGTCAAATGTACCTGCATATCAATCAAAAAGAAATGTTAGCTGTACAGAATGCTCTGACAAACTTCAAAGGACCACATTCTTCCAGGACAATTAATGGTAAAGACGGACAACACCACTGTTATGTGGTACATAAACAAGCAGGGGGGGGGTACCCATCCTTATCCCCTCTGCAGACTAGCCATGGCTCTGTGGAACACAGCCTTGAGCTACCAAGTGCATCTACAGGCTCAGTACCTGCCAGGAAAACTAAATAAACTGGCAGACGAACTAAGCAGAAATCTCATGGACCCACACAAGTGGAAACTGGAACCAAAGATTTTCAGCATGTTCAACAAATGGGGGACCCCAGATATAGACCTGTTTGCCTCCCCCCCACAACTACCAATTGGACAAATTCTGCACAAGGACTCCTCACAAACAAGTTTGGAAAGTGGATGCTCTGTTCTTCAGCTGGAAAAATCTATCCGTTTATGCCTTTCTTCCTCTGCCTCTCCTGTCCAAAGTGCTACTAAAGATAAAACAGGACAAACCAAGGATAATACTGATTGCACCAGATTGGCCACGCCAACACTGGTACCCCCTCTTCCGCAGTGTGTCACAGCTGGCCCCATTGCACCTACCTCACACCCCTACTCTGCTGTTTCAGCAATAGAGCCAGATTCTGCACCCCCAGCTTCAAACCCTGAACCTGGCAGCCTGGCTGATTACCTAATCTCTCTGTTACCATCCCTCAGTAAACAAGTGTTCAATGTCATTTTGGAGGCAAGGAGGCCTAGTACTAGAAAATCTTATGCTGAAAAATGGAAAAGATTCTGTGCCTGGAACCAAACTCGAGGGATGGCCACTGCAGCACCCAATTTACCTCAGATTCTTCAATACTTAACTGAGATGCTTCACAAGAGCCTTTCCTTTTCCTCCATCAAAATTCACGCCTCAGCCATTTCAGCTCATTACAACACAGAACCACCCCTCTTTTCTCTCCCACTGCTCAAGCAGTTCCCCAGAGGGGCCAAAAACTTAAGACCACCCAGGAGAGACCCAAGTCGTTAGTCAGGTCTGACCATAAGCTAATCACCCTTAACATCCACATCCCACCCCCACCCCCCCAGTAAAGAAACCACCATAAAAAACTTTTCCAAAGCCAACTTCATGCTACTCAAGTCAGAAGTGACAAACTTCGACACCCATGCAGACGGGAACTGAAAGTTCAACTGCTGAATCCTACACTAAGGCACTGTACGAGCACATCCACTCATGCATGAATCGTGCCATCCCAAATAGAACCAAAATGCTCTCATCCAAAAAAAAGGAAGCCAATCTGGTGGTCCCCTGCCATAAACAAACTTTACAACAAAAGGAAGAAACTTTTGCAGAAAAGGGGAAAATCCCATGATGCAAAAAACTCCCTTACTAGCCTCAGTAAGAAACTGAGATGCCTCATAAAATCCTCCAAAGCTAGTTACGAAAATAAAATTGCCAAAGATTCCAAAGACAACCACAAAGCATTCTATAACTATGTCAAGAATCTAAATGGCAATGCTCAGATCTGCTCTGAGCTAAAACAGAATGGCATTAAATATACTGATCCAAAGGATATTGCCAATATCCTGGCAGATCGATACAGTGCCAACTTCACCCCCCTCTCACCCCCTAAATGGCCCATCTTAATACCGGAAGATTGCCAAATTCCAGTAATGGCCACACAGGTACAAAACGCACTCTCTAAAGCCAAGAATACAGCATCCATGGGACCAGATGACATCCCGGGCTGTGTACTACATGAACTACAATATGAACTGGCACCTCACCTAAGTGTCATGTTTAATCATAGCCTCACCTCAGGTTTCGTGCCCACTGAGAGGCGCAGAGCTACAGTTATCCCAATCCACAAGGGGGGATCCACCTTGGATCCCGGAAACTACCGTCCCATCAGTCTGACAAGCCTTATCTGCAAGGCCATGGAGTGTATTATCATGGAACATATAAACAAAGAAATTGGCAGCCTTCAAACACTGGACCCCACCCAGTTTGGGTTTGTGAAGGGCCGATCTTGTCTCCTGAACCTGATTCACTTCTTTGAATCAGTCTCCAGAGCCATGGACAAGGGTAAGGTGGTCCACACAGCCTATCTAGACCTTGCCAAGGCTTTTGACACCATCCCCCACTCTGGAATCATAGATAAACTTACTAAGTTGGGCATTAATCCCTATGTCACCCAATGGGTTGATAAATGGCTTACTGATAGAACCCACACTGTAAAAGTAGCCGACTCCAAATCCAGCTCCAGACAAGTGACAAGTGGAGTACCTCAGGGTTCAGTCCTGGGGCCGCTCTTGTTTGGCATCTACTTCTCTGAAGTACAGGTCAACACTAAGGAACTCTGGCTGACAAAGTTTGCAGATGACTGCAAACTGGGAGCCATTATTGAATCCCCAAATGATGTGGATGCTCTACAAAAGGGCCTTACAGAAACAGATGCTTGGTGCCAGAGCCATGGGCTCAAGCTCAATGCCAAGAAATGTATTGTTATCCCCTTTGGGAAAAAACATGTATCCATGAATTACCATATAGGTGGCAGTACACTAAACACAGAAACTGTGATAAGAGACTTAGGGACACAGGTGGACAGTGGTCTCACCTTCGATAACCACATCGCCACAACAGTCAGGAAATCCTTCTATGTGGCACACCTCATCACGAAGGGCTATTCATCCAGAAAAAGGAAGTCATTGTCCCACTGTACTCATCCCTCATTAGACCTATTATAGAATACAACGTCCCGTTTGGTATGTACCTCTCAAGACATCTGCAACAACTGGAAAGGCCGCAGAAATACCTCACTAAAAGAATCACAAGCCTAAAGCAGATGCCCTACGCTGACCGCCTTAAAACTCCAGCTATACTCTGTCGCATATAGTCTACTCAGAGGCGATCTCTGCTTAGCATACAAGGCCATGTCAAACCCAGAGCTGTTGGACATGCTACACTTAAAGAAATCCCAATCCCTCAGAGCTACACGCTCCAGGGATCTAAACCTTGTCATCACAATAAACAAAACATGCTGGAGGGATAGGTTCCTAACCCAGAGACTCCCCAGACTCTGGAATAGATTGCCCATACATGTCAAGAAGAGTGCCTCTTTGGACCTCTTCAAGAGGAACCTTGACGATTGGATGGGAGAAAGGAAATTCACTCCAGGGTTCACGTCAGTCGCCCTGCTAGACAGGGGTCCAGGAAAGTAAATAATGTTGGAAGAAATAGCCAGGGAATTCTTATGGCTAGGCTTGTATAGGCCCTAGGCTGATAGCCTAGTACCAACCTATGAACTCCAGCCTAGGACTTGAATTTTGTATTGGAAAAACCCACTCTTCCACCCTTTGAGCCAGCTGCAACTGCAGAGTTAAAATTCCTTTCTTGGAAAACAGCTTTCCTTTTAGCAATCACTTCAGCAAGAAGGGTATCTGAATTATAGGCCCTTATGGCAGTGGAGCCTTTCATCATCTTTCATGCAGACAGGGTGTCCCTCAGGACCAATCCCTCTTTCATGCCCAAGGTGGTATCCAGTGTGGCTCTTAATCAGTCCATTCATTTGCCAACCTTCTTTTCTAATCCACAGAACAAAGGGGAACAGATACTGCACTCCTTGGATGTGCACAAACAAGAAATCTGAACAACTGCTGGTGGCATTTGCTGCAGGGGCAGAGGGGAAGGCTATTTCAAAGCAAGTCATTTCTAAATGGATAGGCCATTGCATTAATTTCTGCTATAAACACCATGGAAAACCTATCCCACAGGGGATTAGACCCCATTCAACCAGGGCTGCATCTACCTCTACAGCCTTTTTCAGAAGTGTCCCTACCAGAGACATCCTAGAAGCTGCTACCTGGAGTTATGTGCATACTTTCACCAAGCATTACCATTTGCCATTTTTCTCTAAATCCGGAGCTGGCTTTGCCACTGCAGTCTTGCAGGGGCTTATAGCTGGTCCTAATGCTATCTAAATTCCTCCTCCCATTCTTAGCTTGGGGAATCTACCCAAATGTGATGACTGCAACAGTGAAACACAAAGAACATAGTACAGTTGTGTACACTTACCATAAATGTAGATGTTCGAGTGTATTCACTGTTGCAGTTCTGGTTACCCTCCCTCCAGCCCCCTGACTTCTTTTGGCTATACCTCTATTCTCCTTTACTATACTTAAAAGCTTTTTGGTGTATTTGCTTTTTTGTTGGAGGTATAACCTTGTATATTTATATTTAGTTGCTTCCCATTAAGGGGCAGCACCTGACATCTGGGGCAAGAAAAACTGATGTAATGCTTTATACCCCTGACTACCTGATGTCACGGAAAATGAGACAGCAACCGATGCCAAGACTTTGATAATCAGGCCGACTGAGGGCTACTGCAAGCAGATAACCCAAATACACTCGAACATCTACATTTATGGTAGGTGTACACAACTGTACTTTACTGGGGCTCCAATTGTGATTAAAGAGGAAAAAAGACAAAGGCAGATTTGTGGTAGTAAGGAGCTATTAATAAGGGAGGAAGATTACACTGTTTTTAATTTATTTTACATTTGTTGACCGGGATAGTGTGACTGGATGCAGGTCTATTTTCAGCGGAGGCCCGGGGAGAAAAGCTCCAGACTACACATATAGTTAACAGTTAGTATTGCATGCAAAAATATAATACATTGCATAGTACAGATAGCACATATTAACATAGTTAAAAAAACTCAAATAACAAAGTTTAACAGCAGTTACAACATAATACAGAGTAAAAGGCTGTGCATGTCCTGCAGAAGTCAAAATAACATAGTAAGGAGTAAATACAATAACGTATTTAAAAGGACATTCAGATGAACATAATTTGGTAGGGATATAAATGACAGAAATAGCCTTTTGTATCATATAGTACATAGTACAAAAGGGGAGGAATGTGGGAAATACAAATTAGTTTGTACATTAGTATTCCATCAAAAATTGCTGTTATGGAGCCCAAGAGAATTTTGGGAGAAATAATCAGCTTTCAGCAGGGAATATTATTTTTAAGTGGGGCCTGTATCTTGATATGTATCAGGGGGACTTAGAAGGGAAATATAATAAAAAAGGTAGATTTCTGAAGAAATTTATGAAAATATTTGCATGGGATATATAAATTCAGTAGTAGGAACTTGGGCAGAATTTACATATTATTCGTCAAGGTGTGCAGTGACTAGGCTAGACTCAATAGAAGTTATATTTCACAGGAGGATGTGCATTTAATTGAAAGCTTTGACACATATCCAGTAACTTTCAAATCATCTTCCGATAAAAATGAATATAAAAATGCAAGATAATGAAGTAAAAATATGACACTGGCACTTTCTCACTTACTTGTTAGAAGAGGGAAGGAAAA